>NC_062564.1:130358255-130664088 GCF_022837055.1 Prionailurus viverrinus
GAGTCCAGCAATATATAAGGAAATATTTCCATGTTCATCAAACATTATGATTTTTAAAGTAATTTTTATCTTAGGATAGTTTTAGCTTTACAAAAGAGCCATGAAGATAGTACAGAGCTCCCATATACCCCACACCCTATTACTAACATCTTACTTTAGTATAGTTTATTTATAACAATTAATAAGCTAGTATTGATACACTATTATGAACTAAAGTCCATACTTTGTTCTTCTTTACTTTCTACCTAATATCTTTTTGCTGTTGTTGTTCTGTGATCTCATCCAGGATACCACATTTCATAGAGTCATCATGTCTGCTTAGTCTTCTCTTTGGCTGTGGCAGTTTCTCAGATATTCCTTGTTTTTAATTACTTTGATAGTTTTGAGGAGTACTACTTAGGTATGCTGTGCATTGTATCTTAGTTGGGATTCAGGTAATGTTGTTTTCATGATTAGACTGAGATTATGGTTTTTCTGGAGAAAAACCAGAAGTGAAGTGCCAATCTCACATCACAACCAAGTTTCCACAGTATAAAATATAACTTATCACTGTGGATGCTGACCTTGGTCTCCTGGCTGAGATACTGTTTTCCAGTTTCTCCACTGGAAAGTTAGTCTTTTCTAAACTGCACTCTTTGAAGTAAATATTACAGCCCACATTTAAACTTAAGGTGAGGGTATTATGCTCTACCTACTTTGAGGAGGATAGTTCCATAAAATATTTGGAATTCTTCTGCATGGAAATGTCACCCTAGTTGTTTGTTTGTTTTTTTTTTTATTTATGGATATTTATTGGTCCAGGACTGCCATGGCGAGTGCTTTCAGTTGGCTACTGTGCCCTTTTGACACACTTTCATTTATGTGTGTGACTTTGTCTTGTTGTTTTCTGAGCATGTCCTTTCTTCTGGTGCTACAATACAATTGTTCCAGGCTCCTCTTGTACAGTTCCTGCCTCAGTCCTAGAATCAGCTACTTCATCCAGGAATCCTGCTTCCTTTTACTGGAGAATGGTGTTAGAAACTAAGACCTGTGCTCTGGGGTTACTTGTGGAGTGTTGCCACTTCTAAGAGATCCTCTTCTTTGCTGACAAAACAAGTAAATACATGTGTATATAGTACCTATCTAGCTAGCGATGAAATCAGTCCCCAACTCTAACCCATTATAATATGGATCATTCTAGAACCCCCTTTTCTCACCTTAACCTCCTATTCCACTAGTGAGAATCCTGACTTTCATCATTAACCATCCATTTACTTAATTATCTAATGCAAGCATACATATATAGTGTTTTTCAGAATTGTTAACCTCCATATCTTTGTCAGCAATTTTTATTATCAAGTTTTGGAACTTAGCCATTCTAACAGGTACACAGAAGTTTGCCATTGTTTAATTTGCATTCCCCTAATATCAAATGATGTTGACTGCCTTTTCATATGCTTACTTGATATCAGTGTATCTTCTTTAACAAAGTGTCCTCAAATCTTGTGACCATTTTTCAGATGGATTCTTTGTTCTCTTATTATTGAGTCTTAATTTTTGGTATACTTTGGATATAAATACTTTAGCAGACAAATATTTTACAAATACTTTCTTCCAGTCTACAAGTTGCATTTTTATCTTAATACCTTTTGCAGAGAATTTATTTATTTATTTATTTATTTATTTATTTATTTATTTAGAGAGACAGAGAGTAGAATGGAGGAGAGGCAGAGAGAAGGAGAGAGAGAATCCCAAGCAGGCTTTGTACTGACAGACGAGAGACTTGAACACATGAACCTGAGATTATGACTTGAGCTGAAATCAAGAGTCGGAGGTATAACCAACTGAGCCATCCAGGCTCCCCCTTTTGCAGAGAAGTTTTAAATTTTAATAAGCAACATCAGTTTTTTCTTTCATGAATCATCCTTTTGATGTTGTATCTGCAACTCACCACCATACCGAAGGTCATCCAGGTTTTCCCATATGTTTACTACTATAAACTTTAAAGTTCTGCATGTTACATTGGAATATATGATCCATTTCAAATTAATTTTTGTGGAAAGTGTAAGGTATATGTAGAACACTATACATTGAATTTAAAAGTAAACCCAGATGAAGATAATCATTGGAGAGAAGACCAACTTGAAGTTATTTTAGTATTTGTTCTTCAGCAATACTAAGAAGGAAATCTCTAAAACTTTAAATTACAATACAGGTACACCGAGTTCTCTCTGAATGGGGCTTGTCTACCTCTCCAAATCAATTTCCTGGTATTCACTGACTTTCTCTCTACCACCCTTCAATCAGTCACATTGGACACCTTTCTAAATGTCAAGGGTTTCTCATCTCAGAATCTTGATACATTCCATTTCTTGTTTCAAACACATTTCTCTGCTTTTCAAATAATGGTTCTCATCTTACATTTTACCTCTGCCTAGAAATTTACTCTACTCACACACAATTTAGTCTAAAGTAGCTTCTCTCTATTAATATTTTATCAAATTGGTTATTTTCCATTGTATCACTTATTAAGATATATAATTGTGTGTATGCAATATACACAATATACACACTTCCTGTGTGTATATATGTAAACAAAAATCTACATATACACAGAGATTTCTTCTAGATTAAAGTCTCCATGATGCATCAATAATTTATTTTTTATTAAAATATATCCACTGCCTAGCACAGTATCTAACACATTATAGAGCTTCAGTAAACTTTTGTATAACATTTGAGCTTGAGCTAATTCCTACTCCAATTTTAAATGAAAGAGGACCATAAATGTGCAAATAAAATTGAAAAAGCAAAATATGAAAACATATTATGGAGATTAAATTAAAACTAATAAGACAACATGTATAGTTAAGAGACTAGCTATACCAAAAATATAGACAAGATATTTTATTAGTAGAGGTTAAAGAGTACTACCATTCTAAAACAAGTGCATTACATTAGCTATTAGCCAAGAGAGAATACGTCTCAAATATTTTCTAATTCAGTGTAAGGGTCACATTGCTTTACTACAATCAAATTGATATGTTATCATGAAGATAATATTAACAAAAATTATTTTCTGCGTGTGTCCTGACTCTCTTTACAAACTGATTTTTTATGCTCATTAATTTATAGTCAGTCAAGTGTTTTAGCATAGAAAGCCATGGTTGCAAGACAGATAATAATATCACATAATGATAGATTAGAACATTCTAAAATAGGAACTACAATGAATTGCATATGTATTAATATTAGATTTCACTTATGACAAAGATTCCCCAAATTGAAAATCTGTGAAATGCTATTCCATCTGAATTTTTAACAATTTTTTTCTTGTTGGAAAGAATTTCTTTCTATGTGGAAATTTAGATGATGGCTATTCAGGAGTTAAGGTCTTGTTATTTATTTATTAAAGTTTATTTATTTTGATGGGGGGGCTGGCAGACAGAGGGAGAAAGAGGATCCCAAGCAGGCTCTGCACTATCAGCACAGAGCCTGATGAGGGGCTCTATGTCCGGAACCCATGATATCATGACCCAGGCTGAAATCATGAGTCACGCACTTAAAAAACTGAGCACCCTGGTACCCCAGTATTGTTTTTATTAATACTCATTTATAAACATACATTTTGAGAAGCAGTGATTTTTACTGGTACCTCTGAAGGTTTGCTGAGAGATGTCATTTTTATTGTAGGTACTGCTTCTCAGAATTATTAATCAATGTGAGACTTATGCAATATTCCTTAAGTAATAAGAAAATGCTTTACAGGGTACCTTTGCAACTTATCAGAGGACGTGGAAGGCTTCTGCCTTCACAGTATGACATATCTAAATGTGACTAATACTTGGTCATGTAATAATCTCAAATACATCGGGAGAGGCATTATATACAATTAAATTCACACACCCTACAGTCCTACTTCCTGAATTTTCAAACCTTGGTTTTGCCACTTACTAGTATGTGACTTTGAGCATATTACTTAACTTCTCTGTGCCTCATCAATATAGTGGAGGTTAATTATAATGGTTGTGATGATTAAATAAGTCAATACATTAAAAGAATGCTTAAAACAGTATTTAACATGTAGTAAATATTCAATAAATGCTAACTGTTATTATTAATCATCTGGTATGCCTAGCCAGATTTTGAAATGGCACACCTAGAGGGGCCCATTAATGGGTATTCAATATTGGATTATTACTGGGCAATCAATTGGATTCTCTCATTTAATGATTTTAAATTAATAACACAGAGAAAGAGAAAGACACTGAAAGAAGGCAGCAAGAGTGCATATTAGATTTCTATTTCTGTGTAACTAGTTAGTATGATTTGAGCAACTTAAAAAAGTTATTATCTCACATTCTGTGGGTCAAGAGTCTGGATTCTCTGCTCAGAGTCTCACAGGCTAAAATCAAGATGTCAGCTGGGTGCATCTGCATCTGTAGACTTCCAAGCTTCCTTAAAATCTTGGAAAAATTCATTTCCTTGCAGCCACAAGACTTATTATCTGTTCCCTAAGAACCACTCTCAGCTCCTAGAGGCCACTCTCAGGTCCCTGATATGTGGCCCCCTCCATAGACCTCATGTTTGAATGTCTTCCTTTTTAATGAAGGACCTTAGGGGTTCTTCTTATTGGGTCAAGGTCATCCAGAAAAATATTCCTTTTGATTGCCTCACAGTAAACTCATTATTAACCCAATGAGAGAGAGTCTGCTCTCTCATCACATTTACAGGTCCCACCCACAATCAAAAGGGTCATTGGGTAATCTTTGATTCCACCTTCGGACTGACTCTATGCAAGAGAAACTCATTGTCCATTTTAATTGCTTCTATCCCCTAGCGACTGACTGGCAATAATACACATTTAAGAGATATTTTTGATTGTATGAAAATTAACTCAAATGTTAGTTGCTCCTTTTTTGATTGTGTGTGTTCCTGAATAAATCTACTCATGAATAAGCACTGATCAGAGTAGAATTTACTGAAGATTCTACGGGAAAGAAGAAGGAGACCCATTCATATTGCACACTTCACAGTGAACAGCTTAAAATTCCTTTCTATCTTTGTCTTACCTGTCTCTCTCTCCCTCTTCTCTGCTTCCCTCCTTTTCCGCCTCCTTTTCCATTCTGTCAATTTGTTTCATATGGATTAAGGGCAGTTCCTCTTCCTGACCCTCTAAAACAGGCCTTGGCATCACATTGTATAATTCCCTTTGAATCTCCAAATACCTTTATCAAATAAGTCAATTTTCTTTACATTAGTCCCTACCTTCAAAAGCCCAAATAAGAATAACAAGGAATGAGATAAGTGAAATAAGAAAGCAGATACCAGTTATAGACACTACATACTACATGCATTTAAAAAGATGGAACAATTTTGACTGAGAAAGAAGTTGAAAATAAATCAGGTCTTTTTGTCTAATGTAGGAAATATAACTTGAGCAAATCTCTTACTGCTTACACGGTGGGTCTTTCCTTTGAATCTTAACACTTACTGATTCTTTCTAGGCTGTCTCTTTTACCGGGTGAGGTAAGTAGGGAATGGGAATAAAACCAAACTCATTTGTATGACAAGATATATTAGGGTAAAATTCTACCTTTAGTAATGCCTTCTCAAATTTGTTGGTTTTCAAAAATCAGTTGGAAGTAAATCACCAACAGTTTTTCTCACTAACTATAAAAGATGTCAAAATATCTTTTCTTAACTCTTCCAAAAAATAATTTTAATATATATCATAATATATTTATATCACAATATAAATAAATAGGTTTTGCAGAAGAATTGACATGCCTATGTATAACCGGGAGGGAAGAGATACATGATACTGATTTGGTTATAATGAAGAAAAGATAGTTTTATGCTAAATATGATGGACTTGTAAACTACAAAGAAAGTAAAAACTTTGAATTTAAAATAGATTCAATTATAACTTTATGTGACTTGATAGTTAAAAATCCTTAACCCAGAATACAAAATCCTACAAAACTGGTCCCAGTGTGTCTGGTCTTGCTTATGCTAGTGACATTGGTACAAAGGTACAACTGATTATCTGTACTGCTCAATCCTCTATTTAAATAAAATCTGTATTTTCATTTAGCTTATACGTACTGTTTTCCCAAAAGTTTCCTATTTTCTGACAAGTTGGAAGCCTTGTATTACTCTTTGAACTTCTATATCAACTATTATCTATTTTTCTCAAGTAATAAGTATCATATATTGACTTTTAAGTTTAAATATTTGTATATGTTTTCTCTACATTTGCATCTCTTTATCATTTACAGAATAAACTTAAAAACTATTGAGTGCATCCTACTACTTTATATATGTATTCATTAAACAAATAGGTGCTGAGGAGTCATCATTTGTTTGGTAGGAATACAATTTGAAATACACTATCCTATTTCCTTGGGCTCAAAACACCTATTCCCAAAGCATACAGTATAATACTTTGTAAACCCTCAGTAAATACTTTAATTGACTTATTCAATATCATAGATAAGCAACATGTAGATAAATTATCTTGGGTTAATTTCTGCAATGTTTTCATATAGGACTACAGTAAATATGATTATTTCTATAAAACTCAAATAACTCAACCTAATATAAAACAATTTTAGTTCCCCTAGCTCATTTTATCATTTATTCCTGTTTGTAAAATTCTGTCTTAAGTGAAATATAACTGTTTCTGAGGACAAGGCTATTAAAAATTGGACATAAAAATACTTTTAGTATTGCCCATGCTGAAATTTTCTTAGAAAATGGGTCAATGTAAAGGCTGTGATGTTGTATCAATTTAAAACTATATTTAGCTTTGACAATAGTTTGGCATTTTCTATATTTTCCCCTCTGGCTCCTTAATGTGCCACATTTGAAACATGAAAAAATTAAATATCAGGAAATTTGGACTCAAACCCAGGTCTGATAATTGTGACACTATGGGCATATCACCTAGTTCCCTCCCTATAAAAGAAATGCTTTTAATTCAATGGTTTATAAGATTAGTCCCCTAATTGTAAAGCTGATTTAATATTAACACAGTTCCACACTAAAGACTAAATATGTACTATGTTCATACCAGGAGAGAAAGTATTTGATTGACTTGGATTTTTTACTTGTTGAGACAAAAGTAATCAGGTAACTTGTTTAAACTTTGAAGTTCTGGCTTCATTTAAGCTATTCTTATCCATGAGTAAATGTCATTTTTTTTCTCTTTTAATTTCACTAGCAAGACAGCCTTCAGTGGTATGTTGACAAATCTCAGACTTCAAGTTGTAATGTCACATATTGTGGATAAGATTAATTATCTGCAGAATTCCTTAGGGCAGCATTTCTTAGAACGTTGTCTTTGGTCCCCTCACTAGAACAACCAAATCTCAAACAAATTCCCTCATGAATCCAATGTGAAATGTGAGAATCATGACTCTTGGAGAACGGGTTGCCTCTTAAACAATGGCATAAAGAATGATTCATATTATTAATCTCGTCAAAACCTTACCCAGATAAAAGAAAAAAATAATTGTGTCCATATTCCAAAAAGAAAAAAAAAAGGACTTCAATAACTGGCTGACTAGAAACTAGAAAAATACTGTTGACAAGGGAGGGTTCCCAGGTGGTTGACAGATGATTCTAGTTTATTTTCCATTGATATCCCTGCAGTGAACATGGAGTTATGAGGTTTTCGGAGTAGGACATACTAGCCTTTAAGTTCACCCAATTTTATCAAATTACTTCTGCTTATTGTGACTCAGTTATAGACTGAGTTTAGACTTTTCTATAGAGAACAGTATTACACAGTTGAAAATTTTTACAAATTGGAAGATTTGTACTAGGACAATGAGACTCCATTAAGGCAATTTTCCAAGTGAGGCTTTGCTTTACCCCTGTAAATTTAATTTTTGAATAAACGCCCCTCTTTTTACTTGACATATATCTCAATATACTCAAGATCAACTTACCATCTCCAAATATTTTAGAACTTCTCATATTGTCTCTTACCCTTGCCCTGCTAAGAATAAAAGCATAGTTATCAGAACTGTTCTTTTACAGTGCAAAATCTATAAGTTTTTCCTTTTACATATGTGTAGGGTCAAAAGTGTGCACACCTGGTCACTAGTCCTTAAAGTTGGCAAGAAGAACAAACAGCTTGTTAGACAAACTATTGGTTACCAGGTTTCCTTCTGTATTATAAATGCTGGCTTTACACTGACTACACGACTTTTGGGATACTGGGTTTTATTTTATTTCATTTTTAGACACTTTATTTTAGGTCTCTATTTTGTTATGATATGCTAGTAATTGTCTTGCTTTTAACCCCAGATAAATACAACCTCATTTCCTTCTTGACTGAGGGCTTCTTATCTTCAGCTTACAAGACATTTCCTATTTCTCATTCTCACATGAAAACATCTTCAGACAATTTATATGCCTCAACAATTAATCCTATGAAAGCACTTTTTCTTTCAAGAAATTTATCACAAGCTGAATTACAAATATTTTAGGTGAACTCTTCGTTCACCATCAATGGTGATTCATGTCCGCCTCCTAAAAGGCACATTCTTGTATGTTTTATATTGCCCAGCTATTTGGGGACAGCTATATCATGCATAAGGTAGAAGAGATGTCCAGACTCCACCAGGGAATGCACCAAGATTGGGATTTCAGTAAACTCATCAGTTGGGGTATCCTCTTCAGATGCTTCATTTTTCTATTGTGTAACAATCCTACTAAGGGTGAAATACTTATATAATAATAATAAGTATGAAAATTTGCATCACCCCAACCTCCTTAGATCAGAAGTAGCTTGCTCAGCACTTTCTGTGTACAAAAAGACTGAGAGTCTGTGAAATACATAGAGCAATTTCTAGAACCACAATGACCTCAGTGTTCCAACTTTCTGATTCAGCTCCTGAATAATCCTAATCAATAAAGATCCAAGAGTTTAAAGAATCAGAGAGACATTGCCCTCATGCCTAAAAGCCCTACTCTAGTATAGTCAGTCACTGCATTTCCTTCGTTGTTATTCTATGTGACAGCCAGCTCTTTAAGCTAGAGCTAGATTAAACGCTTGTTTTTTTTTTTTTTTTTTTAGACTACCTTTCCTTAGGTTCAAAGCTACCTGTATAACAGTAAACTAGAGATCTTGTTTAAAATACAGATTGCCAGATCCTTTCGAATTGCTAGAACCAAAGTCACTTAGGGAGTTTGCACTGTAACCTGTTCTTGGAGTGATTTTTATGCACACCATAATGTTTAAAATAATTCTAGAAGTCTAGTACTGAATGCCAGAGACTGACATTTCCATTTTAGATAATTATATCACTTTAGCTTCCTCACTGAAAACAACCCATATGCTTGTGCCATAGTCTACTTCATGATTCTGACAAAGAAAATGTATGCCTCTTGAGAAGATTTTATCTTCACATATGAAGTAAATTTCCTGAGGTAGAATTCATTAAACAAGGAATGATAAAACAGAAGAAGAAGAAAAAAAGATAACAGTAAAAAAGTGATAATGATAAAAGAGAGAAAGAAAGAGAAATTACAGGGAGAGACAAGCTAACCTTTACCCACAAAGTTACTAGGTAAGAGTCATTTTTGTATAGAGGATGAGGATATGATTGGTAACAGAAACCACTTAGGCAAACTGGAAGTTAGATAAAATTTGCTAATTCTACATGTGGGATATTTGTAAGAGATTGTGTGTTACTTTGGGAGTAACTACATCAATTCTCCTCACCTGTACATATCATTTAAAGAAAACATGCAGCCCTCTTTAAAAGTTTTGATCCTTGGTTTAATATGCATTTAAAATGTGTCTAATACACTTACAGAAGGCCATTATTGCCATGGCAACTGTTCATTTTCCAATAAATAGTAATTATGATCCATCCATTATAAAATGCAATTTTATTTTGATCTAGAACAAGTGAAACAATCTCTCTTCCAATATTTCTGATCATCCTATACTTAGAAAATATATAGTTATAATTCCTTTCCTATAGTTAAACATTACCAAATCACAAATGAACCAACATTTATGCAGAGTTCAAAAGAATTCCTCATATTATTTGACCTGATTACTCCCAAATAACCTCAATATGATTTCTACACCAGGCCTGTCTCCTATTAAGAAAAAACGAGGCTGCCCTACTTTGGAGAAGTACAGGACATGAACCTTTATTTTAAACTATAAATAGATACATTGATTTTTGTCCCAATTTAAATCCAATCTATCACAACACTAGAACAGTGGTAGACAAATAAGATCAAATCAAATAAAACTTAGTCTGTGCTATATTTTTCCTCAATTTCAAGGATGTGTAGTTATCAAACCTAGGCTGGAACAAAAATACCACAAAGACTCCAAGTGAGCGAAGTTCTATTCGTTCTAAGTACATCAAGAATTACACAAAATCTCAGTTTATTGTTGAGAACTCTTGTATGTATTTGAAGAAAAGGAGTCCTGGCTTACCAGTGATTTGTGTAAAAGAAAAAAAGTGCTAAGAATTTTAGCTTCTTTATTATATCTTAAGTCAATATGAATTTGAGTGTATATCTCCCTTCCAATAGGGGGTAAACAACTATGATTATTTTAGCTTGATTCTAGGGACAAAATATAAGACAAAAGATAAAAACAAGGGCTTATATAGTGCTGGTTATGTACCAGATACTGTTCTAAATACTTGATTCATGTCAACTCATTTGAGTTTTACATCACTCTATGAGAAACGCATTGTTTTTGTTTGTTTGTTTCCCATTTTGTCGATTAGGAAAACAGTTAGAGGGGTGCCTGGGTGGCTCAGTTTGTTAAGCGTCCGACTTTGGTTCAGGCCAGATCTCATGGTCCATAGGTTCAAGCCCCACGTTGAGCCCCGCGTCAGGCTCTGTGCTAACTTGGAGCCTGGAGCCTGGTTTCAATTCTGTGTTTCCCTCTCTCTCTGCCCCTCCCTTGCTTGCACTCTTCCTCTCGGTCACTGCCTCTCTCAAAAATAAATAAACATTTAAAAACAATTAAAAAAAAAAGAAAAGAAAACAGAAAATGATGGAACCAGAATTTAAAACCTGTTAGTCTGACTTCAGAGTTTGTGCTCTTAGTCACTAGTCTATTTTACCTCTCAAAGGATTTTACCCCTCACTCCACAAAATTGTGAACTAATCATACCACAAATAATTGTTGAATTTCATTTGTCATAATTTCCCTGGAACACTGATTATTACATGATAATTTCTAAGATACATGATAAAAAGTCTAGAAACCATGCCAACTGGGTATTGGAGGAACTGAGAACACCCAGATTTTAAAAGGAAAAATACAAGGTAAAAATGTTTAAAGTTTTCACATGTTTGAAGGATGGAATGGCAGAAGAGAGATGATTAGATATACTCAAAATATAATATCACTAAAATAAATATTTTAATTTATTTCACATAAACTCAAAATTCCAACTGGACTGGTAAGTGGCAAATGAGCCTCTAAACGAGCTATCTGCTCAGACCCTAGAATTTGTTTTTAATTGAAACATCTATTAGAGCAATGGCAGAATAAGAAAAAAAAAAGCAAATTGATGAGTATCTTCAAAGAATTAAATTAGAATCAGAGTAAATGTTGAATGGTGAGATTGAATTTTAAAGGTTTACAATTCTTGTTTATCAAAGCTAATGGAAGAAGGATGAATTTGGAGTGAACAAAGAGACCTGACCGGAGAACTAATAGTAAGCTGAAACCCTCAAAGTATTTCAGATAGTTGGATTTTATGTAATTGAAAATTAAAGGTATTTTCCATTTCCTTTTGAATTTCCTTTCTCTTATTGCCTTCTTACATAATGCCTCCAATGTTTATACTTTTGGTCTGCTGTTAGGAAATAGTTTTTAAGAATTTAAAATGAGAAAACATAATATATTTGCACTTCTAGTAGGTTCATTGAATGCCTGACAGAAGAAAATGATAAGCTCAAAATGTAGGTAATTATAGGATGTATTTCACTAAGTTATATGTTGTTTTTGAAAATGTAGTTTTTAAATTTATTTATAGAGGTCAAATGCTGCATTTAATAGAAGTTATAACAAACAAAAAAAATCTTAAAATGTACATTAAATGATGCAATGCTGGTCACTAAAGTGAATTTATAGGTTAAATAGACCATCTGTTGAGACCAAAAGATGTGTTTGCAGTTTCTTTAGTTTATAAGCTGGACTTTTATTCCAGTACTTGTGAAAAGCTGAGGTTCAAATTATCAACCTTTCTATTAGACAATATTGTCCAATGTTTCACATTAGTAAAGGGAAAGTTAGCAAGAGAAACCTTAATAGCATTTCATGGTGTATTCTAATAATGAGCTAATCAGCATTTTACACAAATGTTGTTTAAATTAGGCATTAGGTTTTGTGCTTGAGAGACTTGAAGAATGCATTGTATTGAATAACATGAATAAAATCCTTGCTCAGCAACTCTTTTTAAATTCCAACAAGATCTCCTTTAGTGTGGGGACTTTCTGAAAATTATTAGTTCATTATGTCTTACATTTCACCTTTCAAAGGTGTTATCTTTAAGACACATAGTTAATAAGATAAAATAGTGCTGTTTTCTTTAACAAAGACTGCCTGAGAGAGCTTGAACAACTAGTAGCACAAATCAGTCACATTCAAAAGTTTGGTCTCCTGGAGAAGGGGACTTTCTTATTGTTTTGGAGTAGAATAATTCACTGCCTGCCTTCCTCCCTTCTTTCCTCCCTTCCTTCTTTCTTTTGTAAAAGACATGACTCATATTTTGAAAATTCAAACACAACAGCATATACCATAACCAATAAATGTCTCTTTTTAATCCCCTCAACCCCTAAGCAGCAAAGAGTTCTACTCCCCAGAGCTTGCCACTGAATACTTTCTTGAGTACCCTTCTTGTAATTTTTATTCATATGCATCCATCATCTAATTTAGGCTCTGGGTAAGTTAGTACATATCCTTTATATCAAATTCAGTAGTTATAAAAATATATATCATGAAAACTAGGTTTCCTTTCTACTCCTATTTCCTACCTATACAGGCCGCAGAGCAACTGGTTATTACAAGCACATTTGTATTATTAGTATTTGCTTTCTGCCAAATGATACCACATTTCACACGTCTCTGCACCATTTGCATTTAGCATATCTCAGGGATAGTTCCATATCAGTGATAAGATCCATCTGATTTGTTCTAAGAATGCAGGGCATTCTACTATATGGATGTTAACATAATTTATTCAAACATTCCCCTGTCAATGGACACTAAGATTGTTTCCAAACTTTTCCTATTGCAGACAAACACCACACTAAACATTATTATATATACATTATTTCACAGGTATATAAATTCCTAGAAGTACAATTGCTGAGTTGAAGTATGGTGCTTTTTTTTTTTTTTTTTTTTTGAGAGAGAGAGAGAGAGAGAGAGCATGCAAGCAGGGGAGAGGAGGAAATGGGGAGAGACAGAATCTTAAGCAGGTTCCATGCTCAGTGCCAAATCCAATGTGGGGCTTAATCCCACGACCCTGGGATCATGACCTGAGCTAAGAGCTAGATGCTTGGGGTGCCTGGGTGACTTAGTTAAGTGTCTGACTTTGGCTCAGGTCATGGTTTCACCGTTTCTAAGTTCGAGCCCTGCTTCGGGCTGAATGCTGACCGCTGGGAGCATGGAGCCTGCTTCAGATTCTGTGTCTCTCTCTCTGCCCTTCCCCCACTCGTTCTCTCCACCCCTCCCAAAAGTAAACAAACATTAAAAAAAAAGTTAGATACTCAACTGACTGAGCCACCCAGGCACCTCAATTTAACTGTCATTTATTTTTAATTATAAGCAAGGTTGCCTAACTTTTGACATGCTTAAGATCCATTTTTAAAGTCCCAAAAGTATTTGCTCTAAATTCAAGAGTATGTGATATTGTTATAAGAAGCCCTAACTTTTTATTTGTTCGAATTTACTTGTCATGACTTTGGCTCCTCAGATATTATTATGATTTGAATAATTACATGAAGATATACGTATATAACTTTACATCATTTCATATATTGGATTATATCATACAAAATGTCCTTGGGGGTAGTCTTTATAATTTAATCTTTTTTTTTTCCTTTTAGATTGCATTTATTCTCTTTCCACAATAAATTTCATCTACAACACCTTCTCCACCCCTCACCAGGTCACACAAGTGAACAGTTTATATTTATCCTATATTTTCTTCTTTTTTTTAATGGAAATAATAAATATACTTTGTTCTAATTCAAGTTTTATTTCAATTCCAGTTAGTTAACACGGGGTATAATATTAGTTGAAGGACTGGAATTTAGTGACTATTCATCACTTACATACAACCCCCAGTACTCATCACAAGTGACCTCCTTAATACCCATTACCCATTTAACCCAGCCCCCAACTGACTTCTCCAGCAACCCTCAGTTTGCTCTCTATGGTTAAAAGTCCGTTTTATGGTTTGCTCGTTCCTTTTTCCTCCTATGTTCATCTATTTTCTCTCTTAAATTCCACATATGAAGGAAATCATATGGTATTAATCCTTCTCTGACTTATTTTGCTTATTGTAACACACTCTAGTTTTATCCACGATGTTGCAAACAGCAAGATTTCATTATTTTTATGGCTTAGTAATATTCCAGAGTGTGTGTATCACATCTTCTTATCCATTCATTAGTTGATGGACATTTGGGTGCTTTCCATAATTTGGTTATTATTGATAATGCTGCTATAAACAATGGGGTACATGTATCCCTTCAAATAAGTATTTTTGTATCATTTGTGTAAATACCTAGCAGTGCAATTGCTTGATCGTAGGGCAGTTCTATTTTTAAATTTTTGAGGAACCTCCATACTATTTTCCACTGTGACTGCACCAATTTGCATTCTCACCAAGAGGGTAAGAGGGTTCCCCTGTCTCCACATCCTCACTAACACCTTTGTTTCCTGTGTTATTGATTTTAGCCATTCTGACAGGTGTGAGGTGATATTTCATTGTAGTTTTGATTTGGTCCTGATGATCAGTGATGTTGACTTTTCTTTTCATGTGTCTGTTAGCCATCTATATGTCTTCTTTGAAAAAATGTCTGTTCATGCCTTCTGCCCATTTCCTAACTGGATTATTTGTTTTTTGAGGTGTTGATTTTGATAAGTTCTTTATAGATTTTGGATATGAATCCTTTATCAGATATGTCATTTGCAAATATATTCTCCCATTCCAAAGATTGCCTCAGTTTTGTTGATTGTTTGCTTTGCTATGCAGAGCTTTTTATATTGATGAGGTCCTATTAGTTCATTTTTGCTTTTGTTTCCCTTGCATCTGGCAATGTGTCTACTAACAAGTTGCTATAGCCAAGGTCAAGAGGTTGCTGCCTGTGTTCTCTCTAGGATTTTGACGATTTCCTGTCTCACATTTAGATCTTTCATCCATTTTGAATTTATTTTTGTGTATGGTGTAAGAAAATATTCCAGTTTCCTTCTTTTACATGTTGTGTCCAGTTTTCCTGACACCATTTGTTTAAGAGATTATCTTTTTCCACTGGATATTCTTTCCTGCTTTGTTAGAGATTATTTGACCATATAGTTGTGGGTTCATTTCTGGGTTTTCTATTATGTTGCATTGTTATATATGTCTGGTTTTGTGCCAGTACCGTACTGTCTTGATCACTACAGTTTTGCTACACAACTTGAAGTCTGGAATTGTGATGCCCCCAGCTTTGCTTTGTTTTTTCAAGATTGCTTTGACTGTCCGGGGTCTTTTGTGGTTCCATACAAATTTTAGGATTGTTTGTTCTAGCTCTGTGGAGAATGCTGGTGTTATTTTGATAAGGATTGCATTTAATCTGTGGATTGCTTAGGGTAATATAGACATTTTAACAATATTTGTTCTTCTAATCCCTGATCGTGGAATGTCTTTCCTTCTTTGTATCATCTTCGGTTTCTTTCATCAGTGTTTTATAATTTTCGGAATACAGGCCTTTCACCTATTTGGTTAGGTTTATTCCTAGGTTTTTTATGGTTTTTAGTGCAATTATAAATGGCATCAATTCCTTCATTTCTCTTTCTGCAACTCCATTATTGGTGTATAGAAGTGCAACAGATTTCTGTATATTGATTTTGTGTCCTATGACTTTACTGAATAAATGTATTAGATCTAACAATATTTTGGTGGAGTCTTTCAGGTTTTCTACATATAGTGTTGTGTCATGTCATGTGCAAATAATGAAAGTTTGACTTCTTCCTTGCTGACTTCCCTGTCTTGTTCCTGACCATAGAGGAAAAGCTCTCTGTTTTTTCCCATTAAGGATTATATTAGCTGGGGGTCTTTTGTAATGGTCTGTATAATGTTGATATATGTTCACTCTATCCCTACTTTGTTTAGGATTTTTATAAAGTATTTTGTCAAATGCTTTTTCTGCATCTATTGAGAGGATCATATGGGTCTTATCCTTTCTTTTATTAATGTGGTGTATCATGTTGATTGATTTGAGAATATTGAACCACCCTGCAGCCAAGGAATAAGTCCCACTTGATCATGATGAATGATTCTTTTAATGTACTGTTGGATTCAATTTGCTAGTATTTTCTTGATAATTTTTGCATCCATGTTCATCAGATTTATTGGCCTGTAATTCTCTTTTTTTAGTGAGATCTTTGGTTTTGGAATCGAAGTAATGCTGGACTCATAGACTGAATTTGGAAGTTTTCCTTCCATTTCTATTTTTTTTAATAGTTAAAGAATAGGTACTAACTCTCCCTTAATGTTTGCTAGAATCCCCCGGGAAGCCATCTGGCCCTAGCCTTTTGTTTGTTGGGAGATTTTTCATTTCTAATTCAATTTCTTTGCTGGTTATCAGTCTGTTCAAGTTTTCTGTTTCTTCCTGTTTCAGTTTTGGTAGTTTGTATGTTTCTAGGAATTTATACATTTCTTTGAAATTGCCCAATTTGTTGGCATAAAATTTTTCATAATATTCTCTTATAATTGTATTACTGGGGTGTTGGTGGGGATCTCTCCTCACTCATTTATGATTTTATTCATTTGGGTTTTCTCACTTTTTGATAAGTCTGGCTACAGGATTATCCATTTTATTAATTCTTTCAAAGAAACAGCTTCTGGTTTCATTGATCTGTCCTACTGTTGTTTTTTTATTGTTGTTTTCTATATCATTTGTTCCTGTTCTAATCTTCATTATTTCTCTTCTTCTGCTGGATTTAGGCTTCATATGTTGTTCTTTTTCTAGCGCCTTTAGTTGTAAAGTTAGGTTGCATATTTGAGATTGTTTTTGCTTCTTCAGGTAGGCCCTGTATTGCTATACACTTCTCTCATATGATTGCCTTTGCTGCATTTGAAGGTTTTGAAATATCCTGTTTTAATTATCATTTGTTTCCATGTATTCTTTTATTTTTTCTTTAATTTTCTGGTTGACCTATAGATTCTTTAGTAGGATGTTCTTTAACCTCTGTGTATCTATGGTCTTTCCAAATTTTTTTTCTTGTGGTTGACCTACAGTTTCATAGCTCTGTGGTCTGAAAATATGTATGTTATTATCTTGATCTTTTTGTACTTGATGAGGCATGATTTGTGACCCAGTATGTGATCTCTTCTGGAGAATGTCCCATTGGCAATTGAAAAGCATGAGTATTCTGCTGCTTTAGGATGAAACATTCTGAATGTACCTCTTAAGTCCATCTGGTCCAGTGCGCCAATCAAAGCCATTGTTTCCTTGTTGATTTTCTACTTAGATGATCTGTCCATCACTGTGCATGGATGTTCAAGTCCCCTACTATTATTGTATTATTATCAATGAGTTCCTTTATGTTTGTGATTAATTGTTTTATATATTTGGATGCGTCCAAGTTGGAGGAATAAATAATTACGATTGTTAGATCTTCCTGGTGGACAAACCCCTTTATTATGATATATATACTTCTTCATCTCTTGTTATAGTCTTTGGTTTAAAATCTAGTTTGTTTGATATAAGTATGGCTACCCTAGCTCTCTTTCAACATCCATTAGCATGATAAATCGTTCTCCATCCTTTCATTTTCATTCTGCAGTTATCTTTAGATCTAAATGAGTCTCTTGTAAGCAGCATATGGATGGGTCTTGTTTTTTAAATCCATTATGACACCCTATTTCTTTTGATTGGAGAATTTAATCCATTTACATTCAGGGTGATTATTGATAGATATAAATTTAGTGCCATTGTATTACCTGTAAAGTCACTATTTCTGGAGACTTCCTCTGTTCCTTTCTAGTCTTTGTCACTTTTGGGTTTTTTTCCCCCCACTCAAAGAGTCTCTTTTAATATTTTTTGCAAGGCTGATATAATGGTTTGCATGGCTCCTTAAGTTTTTGTTTGTCTGGGAAACTCTTCATCTCTCTTTCTATTCTGAATGACAGCCTTGTTGAATAGAATATTCTTGGCTGCATATTTTTCCCATTCAGCACATTGAATATATTATAACACTCCCTTCTGGTCTGCCAAGTTTCTGTGGATAGATATGCTGCTAACCTTATTTGTCTTCCCTTTTAAGTTAGGTATTTCTTTTCTGTTTCTGCTTTTAGGATTTTTTTTATCTCTGTATTTTGCAAATTTAACTACAAATATGTCTTAGTGTTAGCTTGCTTTTGTTGATTTTGATGGGAGTTCTCTGTGGCTCCCGGATTTGGATTCTGTTTCTTTCTCCAGATTAGGGAAATTTTCAGTTATAATTTCCTCAAATAAACCTTCTGTCCCTTTTCTCCTCCCTTTTTCTCCTGGAACTCTAATGCTACAAATGTTATTACACTTTATGAAGTTGCTAAATTCTCAAAGTCTTAATCATTATCCAATATTTTTCATTCCCTTTTATTTTCAGCTTCATTATCTTCGATAATTTTATCTTCTATATCATTTATTTGTTCCTCTGTTTCTTCCATTCTTGTGGTTAGAAACTAACCTCTAGTTAGTTTCACAACTTGGTTACAGCATTTTTTATCTTGGTCTGACTACTTTTTTAGGTCTTTTATCTCTAAGGTAAGGGACTGCCTGGTGTCTTCTATGCTTTTCTCAAGCCCAGCTAGTATCCTTATGATTCTTACTTTAAATTATGGACTAAGCATATTATTTATATCTGTTTTGACTAGATGCCTGTCCATTACCTTTTCTTGCTCTTTCTTTTGGGAGGAATTCCTCCAGCTTGTCATCTGGTCTAGGTCTCTGTCTTCTTCTGTGTGTTAGGAAAGCCTGTTAGGTTTCCTGCTCCTGAGAGCAATGGCTTTATAAAGAAGAGGTCACATACTGTAGAGGGTCTGACACTTCAGGAAGTGTTTCTGGTGTGTGCTATATGCACTCTGCTGTTCTGTTTTGGCTGCTCTTTCTCTCAGGTCAGTCCTCTACAGAGTTTCTCCTTGCCTGCAGTGGGAAGTGTTTGGAACTTGCCAGAGTGAGGTGAGCTTTAACCAAATGTGCTTCAGTCTGCTTATTAAAAGAGACTTAATGCTATTTCCCCTAGAGCTGAAACTCTGCCGCACTCTATGGTCAGTATACATGGTGCATGCAGGGGCGGGAGTGTTGTGTTGATCTTCTGGGGGAGGGGCCCACTGCTCTGGTTCTCAGGCACACTTGCCCTAGAAAAGCAGCACTTTCCACAGCGTTGTGCATTTTTCTCTGTCAGTCCTCAGATAGATTTCTTGAGTATTCAGAATGATTTTATTTTTATCTAGCTGTGTTCAAGTGGCAAGGCAAGCCTAGGGTCCTTCTACTACTGCACCACCTAGCCTCTCTGTATCTTGTATTTTCTAAGATATTTTTCTGAGATATTTTTAAACATATTCTAAGATATATTCTAAGATATATTTTCTTTCCTGTCTCTCTACCCCCTCTTGCATATATACATGTATATATATATATATATATATATATATATATATGAAATTAAAAATAATATATATTCCATTGTTTTACAATGTTTTCTTAAGAAGAAATTTTTTAATCAATAGAATGAGCAATTAGGATATTTTCAATCAGTGTCAGTATGTTTCCAATTATTCTACTTTGTTCTATATCCATTATCCATTTGGCTTTAATTGGACATATCATTTTTTCAGTGCTTACCTTGTAACTAACAATTTGTTTATTTTGACTATAAAAAAATGAGCTATCTCCCACTTATTTTATCGTCTCCTCTCCAAAACCTTGTAAGCTGTATCATTTTTTCACTAAAGACTCCGTATATTTATGAGTATTCTGAAATCACATACTCATTGTAATTCTTGCTCTACACTTAAAGGATTCAATCATTGTCCCATTTTTTTGGTGTAATTTCTTTCTCCATCACTCAGTTGGCTGAAATTTATTACATAGGACTTTCTTATCAGCTCATGGGAAATGTCTCTTTGCATTTTTGAACGCTCACAAACTTTTTTTTGTTGCTTCAGTACCTGAATAAATGTTTGGCTGTGTGTAAAATAATCAGATCAAACTTTCAGAAAATTGTAATTAATCTTCAAAATTCTAAAACTAAATGCCATTAGGAAGAAGTTTGAGCATAACATAATTTTTGTCCCCTCAAACGACTAGAGAATTTTCCCCAGATGCTCAAAAGAGTTCTCTATATTATTATTATTATTATTATTATTTTATTTTAGTTCTGGGACTAGATCTAAAAATAATCTAGACCTAAAAATAGATCTAAAATAATGTATTCATTACATTAGATCTAAAAATAATGTATTCGTATTTTATTCCTTCAGTTCTCTTTTGCAGGATTTCGTTTTGTTTCTTTGAAAGAGGTTCTAAGGCCATTGTTGCATTGCCAACTGGCAATAATCCTTCCTAATTCATTCTGAAGTTTCAGGTAATACAGGGCTTTGTGTGTGAATGAATTCTTTCAGCCTTTACTTTTCCTCTGCCATCAGAGATTGGCAGCTGCATGTTGCTTACAGTGCAGAGGTTGTGTGTTTGCCACACCAAGGGTGATTCAATGTGATTTATCACTAGTCTATTCTGCTAGGCTTCTTGTTGTCAAATCAGTTACAGAAAATTCCCAAAGCTAGCTTGTTCAGTCAGCTTCCTGATGTTCCAGATAAAGGATTGTTATCTTTCCTGCTTAAGACTTGTAACAAACCTTAAAGAACTGTGCTTTGCTAGTTTTAGCTGAAATCACCCTCCTAGGTTCAGCTTAAAGGTATCTTCATACACCCTGTTTGAACCTCCAGACATTTCTCACCTATTCCTCATTTGTTTTGGTTCATTGATATAGATAGTCTTTGTTTTACATGTATTTGTATATATTTTTTTCTTGTTGCTAGCTTTTTACTGTGAGATGAAGGGGACACATTCCATCTTTATTCAATTTACAATAAAAAATAAAACAATGAAAAGGTTTTTTATAGTTAATAAAAATGCTGTTAGTCATGCTGTTAGGTAATAAATATATTAGAAAAGAAAAATGAAAATACTTTTTGTAACATAAATAAAAAAATGATTGTATTCTTTCTGTTGTTTAATGGGTTATATTTGATTTACAACAGGGATATAGTTCCAAAATAATTTATTTTTTAAAAAAGAAGTGTTTTTCTTTAAATATGATTTATTTTCAGATTGTTACATTTAAATAATCAGCTTATATTATGCTTATGTAAATTTTAATATTGGTATACTTTATGTAAGAAGTTGAAATATTTAAATTTTTAGTGTATATATAAATATATGTGTGTATACACACACACACGAACTTATATATACCTATATATAATATGTGTGTTTCCTTTGTATACAGTCTTGCAAATCTGGTTTCCTAAACAAAGAAACAGGTACTTGCTTTTAAAAACTAGAAATATATTTCTTTAAAAAAAGTGTTTGTTAGTTTTCAAGAATACTGAATAATTATTCTATTTAAAATTATACCTTCCTTGAAAAAAAACAAATAGCAGGATTCCCCAACATAAGTTTACTCAAATTGTGACAATTTTCCAATCTTCTCAAAGTGTTTTTTATTCCTTTTCCTGTTTTGTATAGGGATTCTTTAATTATGGGAGAAGGAGCTGGGAAGTTCCCTGGACATTGAGTGAATCTGGTTGTGGACAGGCATGGTATGTGTGTGTGTGTGTGTGTGTGTGTGTGTGTGTATTATGTGTGTATGTGTGTGTGTGTGTGTGTGTATATATATATATATGATGAGTTTACACTATTCTCTTGTTATTTTTTCTCTTTGCTTATATACATAGCCTGTCTTATTCACACTGATCCTATTAAAAAATACACACTTAACCAACTGAGCTAGAGAATTAGTAACAATTTGAGATTTATTCTCAAAATTTATATCTGGTATCTTTTAAAAAAGCAAATAAATTCATAGACACTATTTTGAGAGTCTGTATTATAATTAAATATTTTATGAAATGTCTTTCCATTGCAAAACAGGTATTTTGTCTTCATACATATACACAACAAAATACTATTAAAATCAAGACACACACTTACATATAAAGGTTTTCCAGTGCTTCTCTTAGTTAATAACTAGACTTCAGTTAAGAGAAATCACTGAGTGTCATTTTTTTACTCAATTTTCTACTTGTTGATGCCTTATTTGCTAGTTTTCTTCATTTATTATTAAATACTGTCTGTTGTTTAATTGTAGCTCTTTTCAACTCTTTTATGGTATGAAAATTGTGAACTACTATACAAAACTAGCATTTAGGTTTTATATGTTTTAGATAAATAATTAAAAATAAATTGTAGAAAACAGCTCATCAGTATGAAATGGCATTCATATTTACAAAGATAAAACAATGAGTGATTATACAATTTATAATCTATAAAATTATAGGGGGTAACTTTTGAGTATTCAGGCATGCTAGACACTTTGCTAAAAGTTTTATGTGGATTGCTTCATTTAATTCTCACATTTGTGTGCTAACTATATCTGTTATGATTATTATGGCCATTTTACAGATGGTATAGTTGAGGCTGAGATATATTTGCTCAATGTCACATGACCAGTAACAGTTGAAGTGACATTCAAAATGAGATAATCTTGATCTAGAGTATGTAATGTTCCCAGCTGTTGGACCACACTATTTTATTTAAACAGTGAGCTCCAATGTGCAATCCATATATACCTAGAGCTATCTCTTCACACCAAGGAAAAGAAGAAGAAAAAAATGTATTAAATTGTTTCAAGTCACAGAGTCAGTGTTAGTCATATTTGCACAGTATACTTCAAAGTGCATCCATGTACTTAATCACTACACTACAAAATTATTTATCATTGATGATCCCAAAAAAGAGCATTCTGTTAATAGTCTGGCCCAGATAAAGTCCCCCCCAAATACTAATTCATGTAGAAATCTGACCTATTGTATTTAATAGCATTATCTTTAAATTAAATTGCGGGGACAATTTAGTTTCAGATTTTTTAAACCCTTAATTTTTCTCTTCTGCATATTCCAAAGGTTTACCATGGCTATGTCACACAAATAACTACACCAGAAATTCAAACTTAATAAATACTAACACGTATTAATATACATAATATATATAACATTAGTTTATATTAATATATGGGTTAATCTTTTCAAGTTAACTAATCCACCCCACCATACATTTTGTGACATCTGTTTCTGACACACCATTACTTCCTACCTTATATTTTGCCTTGACCAATTCTTTAATGTATCTTACTCCCATTGTCTTTTTTCATTTACTCCTTTACTTTCCTTATTCATTCATTTTAGGGATTTTGTTCTGCTCATATATTTTGTCTGTCAATTTACAAATTATTTTCATTTCTCTTATGCAGACTATATATTATTATCTCCCATTTGCTCTGTCCTTGCAGTGTCAGTGTCTGACCTCAGAAGGTTAGGTATTCAGACTCTGCCACAAGAATGACTTATTAATGGCTCCTTCCAATCTCATTCCAAATTTTTCTCTGAGTATACAATGTAACTCAATTTACCCAATATCACACAGATTAAAAGTATCAAGATTAGCATTTAAACCATATTCTGACTGTAAGCCCTGCACTTGAATACACAAGAGATTCAAAGCGAATTCACATGAGGTTATAGCCACAAATACTCATACATGTCAGTAACAGAGAGAAAGAAGGTATAGACCTTATGCCTTCTATCATGGGTTCTTGCCAGTATTTGGTTAAAATGTTGTTATCTATTTTAGAGTATATTTTAAAAAATGAATATCTCATTTATCCTCTTGACATGCAGAAACAAAATAAACCTTTCTTTTTTATTCCTAAGTAAAAGAAAAATACATAGACGTGTATCCATTATGATAACACCTGAGTTTTAATTTATACTCTTGAATTTTTAAACTAATATGCAGTTGACCCTTGAACAACACAGTAGTTACGGGTGCCAAACCCCTGGACAGTCAAAAATTCATGTTTAACTTTTGACACCCCAAAAACTTAACTACTAAAGCCTAGTGTTGACTGAAAGCCTTAATGACAACATAAACAGTCAACTGACACAAATTTCGTATGTTATATGCATTATATACTGCATTTTACAATAAAGCTAGAGAAACGTTATTTAATAGATGATAAGGAAGGGAAAATACATTAGAGTACCATATGTACCATATTGAAAAACATCCATGTGTAAGTGGACCCACACACTTCAAATCTGTGTTGTTCAAGGGTTAACTATGTGTGGGGGTGTTCATATCTCTTTCACCAGGATAAAATCCTGTCATGATAACATTTTATTTCAAGAATTCTAACTTATTGTGATATGAACCTCTAAAAGCATTATTTTTTTTACAAATAAAATTAAGACATTTTATAGGTGTTTAAGAACATTCTGATTTGACATAAACCTTATTTTTAAGAGGGAAGCCATCTAGTGGTATCTAAATAGAATTCGATGGAAAACTGCAGATATTTGATATTGCCTGTTCCAAAAATTATCTAATACACATATTTTTTTTTAATGTTTGTTTATTTATTTTTGAGAGCAGAGGGAAAGGGCACACAGAGAAGGAGATAGAAAATTCCAAGAAGGCTCCATATGATCAGTGAAGAGCCTGACACAGGGCTCGAACTCAAAACCCATGAGATCATGACCTGAACAAAAACCAAGAAGTCAGATATTTAACTGACTGAACCACCCAGGCACCCCTAATACACATATTTTTAATTCTTTTTTTTTTTTTTTGAGAGAGAGAGACAGAGCGTGGCATGCACACTCAAGCAGGGAAGGGGCAGAGGGAGAGGGAGAGAGAGGATCTTAAGCACTCCATGCCCAGCACAGAGCCCAACACGGGGCTCAGTCTTACAACTGTGAGATGGTGATCTAAGCCAAAATCAAGAGTTTCACGCTTAACCTACTGAGCCACCCAGGTGCTCCACATATTTTACATTCTTAGTTCTGAGAGTCAACATCAAGTCTATTGTTAAATTTGCTTTCTCATTATAGTCTCTCCTCAGTTTGAAGGAATTAAACTTTAAAAAAATTACAACCAGAAAAGGAGCTAGTGGTTTAGAAGGGAAATATTCTCTATATTTAATGCCTAAATTATTTCAGCACAGTTGGGACACAATTAAAGAGAAGGATACTAATCATATAGGGAATATAATGCTGCTAATTGCAAGACTTACACTTGGCTTTTCTGATTTCCTAATTATTGATACATTTTGCCTATGTGATATGAATTGGCTGTTTATAGAGATAAACTTACAAACCTAGACTATTTTAATTTAAATTAATTAAAGTTAAATAAAATAAAAAATTCAGTCACAGGAGTCACATTTCAATGGTTCAATAGTCACAAGTGACTATTAGCTACTGATGGACAGTGCAGACAGAAAATATTGCAATTACCACACAAAGTTCTACTGGACAAGCTTAAAAAGAACATGCAAAAACCTTTTGATTTTTACTATTTAATTTAGTCAAAGACCGATTTTAGAATGAACATGAAAACAAGGGCCTCACCTCTTTGCCTCCTAGAGTATACTTACAATTTTATTTTGCTCTTCTGTTTGGAATTCTGTATGCTTTTGTACAAAACTACCATTTCATTAAATGTATATAAGCATCATGGTAAATAAATGTAGATTGATGTGAGTGAATTTGAAGCAATGTTAACTCACGATGTTTTACATAATTTGCTTTCTAAGCCAGGTAAGGTTTTTGTTTGTTTTTTCTCTCACATTTGGTACAAGAATTATTTTCAGGAAGAGCTCAGTCAAAGCATTATATTTGAACCCATCCCCCACCCCCAAAATAAAACCCAAAAAACAAAAAACAACTTTGACCAAAATCTGAAGTGGTGACATTCAGGCTTCCTTCCAAGTATGAAAATTGTTTGGAGACTTAGGGCAAGATGGCGGCTTAGGAGGACGCTGGGCTCACCTCACGTCCTGCTGATCACTTAGATTCCATCTACACCTGCCTAAATAACCCAGAAAACCGCCAGAGGATTAGCAGAACAGAGTCGCCGGAGCCAAACGCAGACGAGAGGCCCACGGAAGAGGGTAGGAAGGGCGGCGAGGCGGTGCGCGCTCCACGGACTGGCGGGAGGGAGCCGGGGCGGAGGGGCGGCTCGCCGGCCAAGCAGAGCCCCCGAGTCGGGCTTGCAAAAGCGGAGGGGCCGGGCGGACTGTGTTCCGACAGCAAGCGCGACTTAGCGTCTGGGAGGTCAGAAATTAACAGCTCTGCTCGGAAAGCGGGAAGGCTGGAGGACAAAGGGAGGGAGAGCTGCTGAGCCCCCTGACAACAGAGCTCAGTTTGGTGGGGAACAAAGGCGCTCGCCAGCGCCATTTCCCCCGCCCATCCCCCAGCCGAAATCCCAAAGGGAACCGGTTCCTGCCAGGGAACTTGCTCGCTCCGCGCAAACACCCAACTCTGCGCTTCTGCGGAGCCAAACCTCCGGCAGCGGATCTGACTCCCTCCCGCTGCCACAGGGCCCCTCCTGAAGTGGATCACCTAAGGAGAAGGGATCTAAGCCTGCCCCTCCTGCCCCCGTGCACCTTGCCTACCCACCCCAGCTAATACGCCAAATCCCCAGCATCACAAGCCTGGCAGGGTGCAAGTAGCCCAGACGAGCCACACCACCCCACAGTGAATCCCGCCCCTAGGAGAGGGGAAGAGAAGGCACACACCAGTCTGACTGTGGCCCCAGCGGTGGGCTGGGGGCAGACATCAGGTCTGAGTGCGGCCCCGCCCACCAACTCCAGGTATACACCACAGCACAGGGGAAGTGCCCTGCAGGTCCTCACCACGCCAGGGACTATCCAAAATGACCAAGCGGAAGAACTCCCCTCAGAAGAATCTCCAGGAAATAACAACAGCTAATGAGCTGATCAAAAAGGATTTAAATAATATAACAGAAAGTGAATTTAGAATAATAGTCATAAAATTAATCGCTGGGCTTGAAAACAGTATACAGGACAGCAGAGAATCTCTTGCTACAGAGATCAAGGGACTAAGGAACAGTCACGAGGAGCTGAAAAACGCTTTAAACGAAATGCATAACAAAATGGAAACCACCACAGCTCGGCTTGAAGAGGCAGAGGAGAGAATAGGTGAACTAGAAGATAAAGTTATGGAAAAAGAGGAAGCTGAGAAAAAGAGAGATAAAAAAATCCAGGAGTATGAGGGGAAAATTAGAGAATTAAGTGATACACTAAAAAGAAATAATATACGCATAATTGGTATCCCAGAGGAGGAAGAGAGAGGGAAAGGTGCTGAAGGGGTACTTGAAGAAATCATAGCTGAGAACTTCCCTGAACTGGGGAAGGAAAAAGGCATTGAAATCCAAGAGGCACAGAGAACTCCCTTCAGACGTAACTTGAATCGATCTTCTGCACGACATATCATAGTGAAACTGGCAAAATACAAGGATAAAGAGAAAATTCTGAAAGCAGCAAGGGGTAAACGTGCCCTCACATATAAAGGGAGACCTACAAGACTCGTGACTGATCTCTCTTTTGAAACTTGGCAGGCCAGAAAGAATTGGCAAGAGATTTTCAGGGTGCTAGACAGAAAAATATGCAGCCAAGAATCCTTTATCCAGCAAGTCTGTCATTTAGAATAGAAGGAGAGATAAAGGTCTTCCCAAACAAACAAAAACTGAAGGAATTTGTCACCACTAAACCAGCCCTACAAGAGATCCTAAGGGGGACCCTGTGAGACAAAGTCCCAGAGACATCACTATAAGCATAAAACATACAGACATCACAATGACGCTAAACCCGTATCTTTCTATAATAACACTGAATGTAAATGGATTAAATGCGCCAACCAAAAGACATAGGGTATGAGAATGGATAAAAAAACAAGACCCATCTATTTGCTGTCTACAAGAGACTCATTTTAGACCTGAGGACACCTTTAGATTGAGAGTGAGGGGATGGAGAACTATTTATCATGCGACTGGAAGCCAAAAGAAAGCTGGAGTAGTCATACTTATATCAGACAAACTAGACTTTAAATTAAAGGCTGTAACAAGAGATGAAGAAGGACATTATATAATAGTTACAGGGTCTATCCATCAGGAAGAGCTAACAATTATCAATGTCTATGCACCGAATACCGGAGCCCCCAAATATATAAAACAATTACTCATAAACATAAGCAACCTTATTGATAAGAATGTGGTAATTGCAGGGGACTTTAATACACCACTTACAGAAATGGATAGATCAACTAGACACACGGTCAATAAAGAAACAAGGGCCCTGAATGAGACATTGGATGAGATGGACTTGACAGATATATTTAGAACTCTGCATCCCAAAGCAACAGAATATACTTTCTTCTCGAGTGCACATGGAACATTCTCCAAGATAGATCATATACTGGGTCACAAAACAGCCCTTCATAAGTTTACAAGAATTGAAATTATACCATGCTTACTTTCAGACCACAATGCCATGAAGCTTGAAATCAACCACAGGAAAAAGTCTGGAAAACCTCCAAAAGCATGGAGGTTAAAGAACACCCTACTAACGAATGAGTGGGTCAACCAGGCAATTAGAGAAGAAATTAAAAAATATATGGAAACAAACGAAAATGAAAATACAACAATCCAAACGCTTTGGGACGCAGCAAAGGCAGTCCTGAGAGGAAAATACATTGCAATCCAGGCCTATCTCAAGAAACAAGAAAAATCCCAAATACAAAATCTAACAGCACACCTAAAGGAACTAGAAGCAGAACAGCAAAGGCAGCCTAAACCCAGCAGAAGAAGAGAAATAATAAAGATCAGAGCAGAAATAAACAATATAGAAACTAAAAAAACTGTAGAGCAGATCAACGAAACCAAGAGTTGGTTTTTTGAAAAAATAAACAAAATTGACAAACCTCTAGCCAGGCTTCTCAAAAAGAAAAGGGAGATGACCCAAATAGATAAAATCATGAATGAAAATGGAACTATTACAACCAATCCCTCAGAGATACAAACAATTATCAGGGAATACTATGAAAACTTATATGCCAACAAATTGGACAACCTGGAAGAAATGGACGAATTCCTGAACACCCACACGCTTCCAAAACTCAATCAGGAGGAAATAGAAAGCTTGAACAGACCCATAACCAGTGAAGAAATTGAATCGGTTATCAAAAATCTCCCAACAAATAAGAGTCCAGGACCAGATGGCTTCCCAGGGGAGTTCTACCAGACGTTTAAAGCAGAGATAATACCTATCCTTCTCAAGCTATTCCAAGAAATAGAAAGGGAAGGAAAACTTCCAGACTCATTCTATGAAGCCAGTATTACTTTGATTCCTAAACCAGACAGAGACCCAGTAAAAAAAGAGAACTACAGGCCAATATCCCTGATGAATATGGATGCAAAAATTCTCAATAAGATACTAGCAAATCGAATTCAACGGCATATAAAAAGAATTATTCACCATGATCAAGTGGGATTCATTCCTGGGATGCAGGGCTGGTTCAACATTCGCAAATCAATCAACGTGATACATCACATTAACAAAAAAAGAGAGAAGAACCATATGATCCTGTCAATCGATGCAGAAAAGGCCTTCGACAAAATCCAGCACCCTTTCTTAATAAAAACCCTTGAGAAAGTCGGGATAGAAGGAACATACTTAAAGATCATAAAAGCCATTTATGAAAAGCCCACAGCTAACATCATCCTCAACGGGGAAAAACTGAGAGCTTTTTCCCTGAGATCAGGAACACGACAAGGATGCCCACTCTCACCGCTGCTGTTTAACATAGTGCTGGAAGTTCTAGCATCAGCAATCAGACAACAAAAGGAAATCAAAGGCATCAAAATTGGCAAAGATGAAGTCAAGCTTTCGCTTTTTGCAGATGACATGATATTATACATGGAAAATCCGATAGACTCCACCAAAAGTCTGCTAGAACTGATGCAGGAATTCAGCAAAGTTGCAGGCTACAAAATCAATGTACAGAAATCAGTTGCATTCTTATACACCAACAATGAAGCAACAGAAAGACAAATAAAGAAACTGATCCCATTCACAATTGCACCAAGAAGCATAAAATACCTAGGAATAAATCTAACCAAAGATGTAAAGGATCTGTATGCTGAAAACTATAGAAAGCTTCTGAAGGAAATTGAAGAAGATTTAAAGAAATGGAAAGACATTCCCTGCTCATGGATTGGAAAAATAAATATTGTCAAAATGTCAATACTACCCAAAGCTATCTACACATTCAATGCAATCCCAATCAAAATTGCACCAGCATTCTTCTCGAAACTAGAACAAGCAATCCTAAAATTCATATGGAACCACAAAAGGCCCCGAATAGCCAAAGGAATTTTGAAGAAGAAGACCAAAGCAGGAGGCATCACAATCCCAGACTTTAGCCTCTGCTACAAAGCTGTCATCATCAAGACAGCATGGTATTGGCACCAAAACAGACACATAGACCAATGGAATAGAATAGAAACCCCAGAACTAGACCCACAAACGTATGGCCAACTCATCTTTGACAAAGCAGGAAAGAACATCCAATGGAAAAAAGACAGCCTCTTTAACAAATGGTGCTGGGAGAACTGGACAGCAACATGCAGAAGGTTGAAACTAGACCACTTTCTCACACCATTCACAAAAATAAACTCAAAATGGATAAAGGACCTAAATGTGAGACAGGAAACCATCAAAACCTTAGAGGAGAAAGCAGGAAAAGACCTCTCTGACCTCAGCCGTAGCAATCTCTTACTCGACACATCCCCAAAGGCAAGGGAATTAAAAGCAAAAGTGAATTACTGGGACCTTATGAAGATAAAAAGCTTCTGCACAGCAAAGGAAACAACCAACAAAACTAAAAGGCAACCAACGGAATGGGAAAAGATATTCGCAAATGACATATCGGACAAAGGGCTAGTATCCAAAATCTATAAAGAGCTCACCAAACTCCACACCCGAAAAACAAATAACCCAGTGAAGAAATGGGCAGAAAACATGAATAGACACTTCTCTAAAGAAGACATCCGGATGGCCAACAGACACATGAAAAGATGTTCAGCGTCGCTCCTTATCAGGGAAATACAAATCAAAACCACACTCAGGTATCACCTCACGCCAGTCAGAGTGGCCAAAATGAACAAATCAGGAGACTATAGATGCTGGAGAGGATGTGGAGAAACGGGAACCCTCTTGCACTGTTGGTGGGAATGCAAATTGGTGCAGCCGCTCTGGAAAGCAGTGTGGAGGTTCCTCAGAAAATTAAAAATAGACCTACCCTATGACCCAGCAATAGCACTGCTAGGAATTTATCCAAGGGATACAGGAGCACTGATGCATAGGGCCACTTGTACCCCAATGTTCATAGCAGCACTCTCAACAATAGCCAAATTATGGAAAGAGCCTAAATGTCCATCAACTGATGAATGGATAAAGAAATTGTGGTTTATATACACAATGGAATATTACATGGCAATGAGAAAAAATGAAATATGGCCTTTTGTAGCAACGTGGATGGAACTGGAGAGTGTGATGCTAAGTGAAATAAGCCATACAGAGAAAGACAGATACCATATGGTCTCACTCTTATGTGGATCCTGAGAAACTTCACAGGAACCCATGGGGGAGGGGAAGGAAAAAAAAAAAAAAGAGGTTAGAAAGGGAGAGAGCCAAAGCATAAGAGACTGTTAAAAACTGAGAACAAACTGAGGGTTGATGGGGGGTGGGAGGGAGGAGAGGGTGGGTGATGGGTATTGAGGAGGGCACCTTTTGGGATGAGCACTGGGTGTTGTATGGAAACCAATTTGTCAATAAATTTCAGAAAAAAAAAAAAAAAAAAGAAAATTGTTTGGAGAGCATTTTTTAGTTATAAAAAAAGTAGCTTACTATTAATTTTTTATACTCAATAAATATTTTATTTTTGAAAGAATCAAATTTTATTATTTATAAAATAGAGTATGTCTGATTAAGTTGAAGAGAAAATCCTTAAGAAACCCAAAGTAGAGATACTAGACATGTTTGCAAGTGTTAAATGGACAACCCTAGATACATGGGTGAATTCTAACACTTTCTGGGACTTACATTGCCTTTGCATTGAAGTCTAAATACCTCAGTGCTCCTCAGTCCAGTAAGTGTCTGGATTCTTCTTTGTCCAACTTTTCCACTGTTGTACCCACACAGCCCTATAAATATTCTCACTATGCATTTTTATTATATTTCCTTCCAACCACACTCTTTTCTCACCTTGTCAATTATCTAGGTCCTACCTAAAGTTGTTTATGTTTTTCTAGTCCACCTGTGCCAGAGTGATATTTCCCTCTTTGTAATTATTATAACACACAGTTGTTTTTAAAAATCATATCTTTCCTCCCATCACAAGCTATAATTATAATTTGTTTCTAAGTCATTTTTTATCCAACTCCTGAGATCAGAAATACTGTATAAAAATGCTTATGAGTTTACTAATGTGATGGTTTACTAACCACAATGTGCTTTTCAGACACATTTTCAAAATTTATGTGATTTTCTAAACAAATATTATTTCCCTAGAAAACAGTAGGAACTCCTTATCAATTGGTTACTCTTTGATATGCTTTTGCTATTTCCTGCATTTTGTTTCTTTTTTTCCTCTAACTTTGTTTCATTTTCTTAATAAGACTAATATTATTTGAAGTAGGAAGCCTACTCTGGATTTCTTTTAATTTTTCGATATTTTTTGAATATAGGATAAACTGAATAAAAGAGAAATTATTTTCAAGATTCAATCTGTAACATATCTGCTAAAATCTCACAAACCAGGATCCATCCAAACACAAGAAAACAAGAGATAGTTGTGATTTCTGAGGGTAATAATGTAGCCTAAATTATATCTCTACTTTTCCTAGGTACACTCAAAGGTAGTACTATCTGCTATAAGCTGCTAGCCACATCTAGCTATTTGTTTTTATACTGATTAAAATTAAATAAAACTTAAAAATTAATTCCCCAATCACACTAGATAACCTATCACATTCTCAATAATCACCAATGTCTACTGACTACCACAGCACAACATAGAATATTTCCATCATCATAGAAAGTTCTATTGGATAGCATGCTCAACGAATGTGTTTTGCAATTCAAAGTGGTTTCCTCAATAAGGTCAGCCTTCTTAGAAACTGAAAATTAGCAATATGGCTTTCAAGCTGAATTTAAAATGTACTCCCTACATTTGATAGCACTATAAATATTATGATAAGAGAGTTGTTTGAGGTTATTAGGCAAAAATATCTGATAGCTACTCTTGGACATCAAAAGGTGCAATAAAAGTATATAAGCTTCTAAAAAAGTATTGATTTTTATTCTTTACTTATTGAAAAAATTTTTACCTCAGTTAAAGCTCTTTTGACTATAAGTAATGGAAAATGAATTTAAGCAGTTTAAGTAAAAGGGAAACATTTTTTAAGGGGAGTATTTTAATAATTCTGGGAGGTTTTCAGAATTCAGGGATGGTAATTCATGGCTATTGAACTCCAGAGGAACAAGATCCACATATTTGGACCACAGTGTTATTATGCTCTCAGCCTTTCCTTCATCTGTACTGACACCCTCTCCACTCTGTGCTTCTTCATGCACGTGCTGCCTTATTTCTGGAATCTTGCAGGGCAGTATTCTGTGCTCCACCACTTACCAGATCTAAACAACCAGCCCACAGAAACTGCTATGTTTTCTCTCCCCCACATTTTATCTCACTTCATTTTTAATATGTGTGTGTGTAACTGAGATAATATAGAATTAATATATTTTGTCCTGCTTTTCTTCATAACAACTTTATTGTGTATGTTTTCTTCATAGTACACACATTTGGATACATCATATTTAATGTATCCAGAAAGTTAAAGTATAATAATCTATTTGAAATTTATTTGACAATTCCCTGATTGGACAATGTTTTGTTAACAAACATGTTTAGGGGAGCCTGGATGGCTCACTGTTAAGCTTCCAACTTCGGCTCAGGTCATGTCATGATCTTGCAAGTTGTGGGTTCAAGCCCCGGGTCAGGCTCTGTGCCAACAGCTGAGAGTCTGGAACTTGCTTTGGATTCTGTGTCTCCCTCTCTCTCTGCCCCTCCCCTGCTTATGCTCTGTCTCTGTCTCTCAAAAATAAATAAACATTTAAAAAGGTATGTTTGTTCCAAATTTTCTGTTATAAATAATGTGTATCTCTGAGCATGTACTTACCACACTGGTCATCTCTCTATATAAAATGGTTGGTGGTGAACTTGAATATTTGACTATATGACTTGGACTAAGGACTGACTATATGACTATATGACTAAGGACTATATGACTTGGTCATCTCTATATATACAATGGTTGGTGGTGAACTTGAATATTTTTTTAAACTTAATTTTAAGCTTATGACTAAAATACCTGTTAAAAAGACATAATTACTTTAGAGACCAGTTTAAACTACATATATTTGACCTGATAGGACATTATGATAATAAGGAAAAGATACAGTTATCATAACTTTATTATCTGATAACTATATTATTGAGTTTATTTTGCAATTTATGCCTAGGGATTTTTCATTTTGCTGATACTACTCAAATATCAATTGTATTCAGAAAATGCATATATCCTTTCATTGGAGTTTTTGATATTATAAATATGTTTAGTAAACATGTGGTTTGATCAGTACTATTTGTTGTAGGAATGGAGATAGAGATTCCAAATTATAGACAATGATCAGCCAAACAATGGACTTGAACTTCAATACTTAGACCGTTTTCAACAACAACAACAAATTCATAAACATTTACCTAAAGAAATGTTGCTAAAATAGCAGAAGCTTGCTTCTTATATATAATGACAATGCATTGACTTCATGTTATGATTACTGAGATGTTGGGAAAAATCAACTGTATTATGATGGAAAAGTATTTTTAAAATAGAAATAAGAACTGTTGTTAAAGTGATTACTAAAATATTGACATTGATTTGGCAGATTACATAAGATGCCATGTAAAATAAAATGTCATGCCATATATTTATGTATTTATATATTTTTATCTCACAGAATTTTTTTTAACATTCTAAGTTATCATGGGAGTAGCTTAAATCCTTAGAGATGTGAATTTACTTACATAAATTCCTATATCTGCCTTGAATATGAGTCCATTTTCAGCCACACTCAATTTCTCCTACACGCTTTTTAAAAAAAAATTTTTTTTAACATTTATTTATTTTTGAGACAGAGAGAGACAGAGCATGAATGGGGGGAGGGCCAGAGAGAGAGGGAGACACAGGATCTGAAGCAGGCTCCAGGCTCTGAGCTGTCAGCACAGAGCCTGATGCGGGGCTGCAACTCACGGACCGTGAGATCGTGACCTGAGCGAAGTCGGACGCTTAACTGACTGCGCCACCCAGGCGCCCCTCTCCTACACGCTTTATATAAAAGATTGACCCAAGACTGAGGACCTGTTAAAGCAAGAGAAGTTTATCCATAGTGTAAATTCATCCCAATGTACTACCTCTTCAACAAATGGAATCAGGTGACAAACACTTTCAGTGAATATAACTATCAAAATAAACCAACAACAGCCTTTTGGTTCCCACTCTAGGATGACAAGTTTGAAGAATAATGCATGATTAACATTTTTTATGTTTATTTATTTATTTTTAGGGAGAGAGAGAGAGAATGCGCACACACTAGTGGGATTGGGGTGGGGGCGGGCGGAGAGGGAGAGAGAATTCCAAGCAGGCTTTGTGCACTGTCCGCTGAGCCCGATGCAGGGCTCGAACTCATGAACTCTGAGATCATGACCTGAGCTGAAGTTGAGTCAGAATCTTAACTGACTGAGTCACCCAGGCACCTCTGCATGGTCAGTGTTATTTTTACTATTCCTGTGTGTCTGTTTGCGTGGGTGTGGGTGTGTGCGTAGCATGCAGTTTGAAGGAGATAGTTTTGTGCCATGCTGAGATCTGAAAAATGGAGAGAATATTAGAAGCTGTTTCAGGGACAGAAGGGAGGAAAAAAAAAAAAGAATCCCAGAATTAGATGTTTGAAGACTTCGGAGATATAGCTATAGTATCTAGTGGGAAAATCCAACTAAGTTTTACTGTGTGAAGTGGAATATGGCCTTCTACATAGTTATCTACATTACATGCCAATGATTTTAGAGATTTATTATTTTCTGATATAGTGATTCATAGTAAGAATAGAAGCCACCCAACAATCCCAATTACTTACACTTGAATGGATAAAACATATCTGGTCAAAGCTAAGGTTAGTAACCTGGACACCATGTTTAACTCTCTCTCTCTCCATATATATATATTTCTTTATTTTTTAATGTTTATTTTTATTTATTTCTCAGAGAGAGAGAGAGAGAGAGAGAGAGAGAGAATCCCAAGAAGGCTCCAAGCTGTCAGTATAGAGCCCAATGCCTGCCTTGAACCCATGAACTGTGAAATCATGACCTGAGACGAAATCAAGAGTTGGATGCTTAATGAAATGAGCCACCCAGGCACCCATATATAAATTTTTTTTTAATTTCCATCAGCTTCTGGTTCCATGAAGTCTATCTCATATTCTGTCACTAGTAGCCTCTTAGACATCCTAATAAATCTTTACCATAAGCCCTTCTTGTATGAGCTAGCTAGAGTGCTTTTGTGAATTTTGCAACTTAAGAGACTTGACAAAAACATCAGTTTTCAATTAGGGGAAGACGTGAGAAAAGAACCTACATTTTCATACTCCCAGCCTGGTTCTCTCCACATTAACAAGCTCCTGGCTACTTTTTGCCTCTATGACACAAAACAAAGGGTGTTGTGTGACTGATCCTTAGCTTTGAAATGTTTCAGAATCAGACCACATCAGAAACTTTGTAAAAATACGTTCATGAAGACATTATCAACAAAAGACACATATAAGTTTGATTCCAGATACAATTTCATTGCCTGAAATACAGAGAATACAGAAAAAATTATCTCCCTCAAACCAACATGCTCTTGCTGGGCTACTAAAGAGCTAACTTTGTTCACATCTTTTCAGAGCACTGCACCAGAAGATAAAATGTGATTCTTATCTGAAAAGTATTTTATGTTGCTTTAATAATAAATATTGCTGATGGTTTCTTATTTTAAAACAGAGTGGTCCTTAAGAAGGAAACATATAATTAACACAAGAAAGGAAAAGAAGAGAGTGTTGATGTGTAAGCACAGGTTATCATTGGTTACCTTTGGCTGTAGTGCTATGAACCATCTCCCCTGAACCATCTGCTCCCAGACACACATGCGTTAGGAACATAGGGTGTTTGAGCAATGAATATTTTACAAAAATATATACCATGTATTTCATCTGTACTTTAGGGAAAGGAACCTATTTTACACACACACACACACACACACACACACACACACACACACAGAAACATTTTTTAAATTTCTTGAGAAAGAGAGAGAGACCATGAGTGGGGGTCAGGACTGTCATACAGAGCCTGATGTGGGGCTTGATCCTACAAACCATGAGATCATGACCTGAGCTGAAATCAAGAGTTGGATGCTTAACCAACTGAACCACCCAGGCTTCAATGTCTTTTTTTTCCCCAGAACTCTCTTTGGGGAGATGGCTTTGGGGGTTATGCAAAGTAGGCCATAAATAAAAATAAAAATAAACAGAAACTTGCTATGGCAGTTGTAGCATGTTTCTTATGCAACAATAAACTCCTTACTGATGGAAGTTTTCATATGCCATTCCCACTAATTCACTTTACTTATTGTGGATATTTCTGAAATATTACTCTGTTTTGACACTTAAGACACCTCTTCCAAACCTCCATTGCATTCTTGCTCTGAGCAAACCGTATTGTCTAAGAAATTGTTCTGTTAATCATAAGAATCAATCTTTTAATGTTCCATTAACCATGCGATCTCTCAGGCAAAATAAATTCCTTCTCATATCTATCAGGTCACTGCCACCTTTTCAGTGAGCAGACCAGCATGCAAGGAGCTAGCATACATTTCCACAGGCAACTGTTCTTAGAAAAACAAACAAAACAGAACAAAAATGTGTTCCTCAATTTATGACATTTAAAAAGACAATGTCCAACAAATGATGTGATGATGATAAAAATATACTACTTGGGTGCAATACTAATCTACTGGTTACCTTTTCACTTTGACCCACATTTTTAAAATCCCAGTGGATTTCAAAGAGCTTCATTAAGCCCTATGCTCTTCCCCAAAGTGACATAGGAGTGAAGGGGTCTAAAAGGCCAAAGTGTACATCTACCACTCTCATATCAGTCAGAACTATCCCAGGCTTAGCTAAAATAATAATTTATATTAATAAATTAATAATTTATATAGGACTTTTGGATAACTTTACATGTTAAAAAGTTCTTTTGGTTTAAAAATTAAACTACTAACAAATGAAAACATTGGTCAAGCAAAAGTATGGGAATGGCTCAACATGTGAATTTCTACCTATATTGATTTCTTCCTATAAGACACATATGAATGACAGATAATAATGCTGGCAAGCATTGGCTTGTGACTAAAATTAATGGATTCAGGTTGGTAAAAAATGTATATTCTCCACAATTTTTATAAACATATTGTACCATTTTAGAAGCAGCAGTCCTGATAAAAATAACATGTTACCAACAGGGACCACTTGCCCTAAGCTGATGTGGCCAAGGAAAAATTCTCATGGATCATTCCTATTTTTCCCTTTCATCAAAAGTATAAATAATTAATACTATTTAAGTCAATGTATAAACATTTACCATTTACTTTTACTTTCCCAAAGAAAATTGACCAGTGTAGAGATCATCTGTAAGGGAGAATGCAGACTGGGTTTGATGACAATTATATTTGAAAATGGATTTTGAGTTGGGCTTTGAGCAATCATTGGAATACACTTAAGGAACTTTGTTAAGCTAGTAAGATTGATTCGTATAACTGAAAATTCCAGGAGTATTAGGCTTGATTGGATCTGAAGTTGGAAAGAGGTCATTTGGAATGTCTTTGCCCTTTGTGTTTGCTGAATTCTTAATCAGGTGTTCTTGTGGTGGCAAAATGGCTGTAGTAGCTTTAGGCTTACAAAGTATTTAGTGCTAACATCATATCATTCACTATGAAAAAGATTGTAATTGGGTCTGCTTGGGTACCTGTCAGAACTAGATCAATCACAGTTCTCAGGGGTATTCAACAATCTGATGAACCAGCCTTGGTCATTTACAATAATACAGATGAGGCAATATAATTCACATTTTTATCTGGAGGGCAAGAGTGCAGTGTCCCAAAGGAAGAGAAGGGTTCTATCTTGAGAAACAGAGGGAAAGAATTCTAAATATATAAAAACAAGAGATATACCCAACAACTCAATGAAATTTCTTCAAAGCAAAACAGTAATAACATATCATTAAGTTTTTATAAAGATTTTTTAAATTAAGATTTTATAAAATTAGGTTTATCAGCTTAATCATACTTCTTCAATCCTGCCTGACTCTATTCCTTTTTCTTTTTCATAACAATATTGTTTGTGTTCCAAACAATAAAAGGGGAGCATAAAAGAGCTGAAAGCCAAGCATATTGAATGTATGCATTTGCCCCTTTCATTCATTCATTGGTGAGACAGAAAAAGAATAAACTGACACATTTATATTTAATGACAATGTGTGAAATGTACTATGAAAAAGCAACAGGGAAAATGATATAGGAAAGTATCCTGCCTTGTGTTTGGTGAACAGTACTAAGGGGAAATCTCTCTGGACATAAGGAGTGACAATAGGATGCCATATAGTCAAGACACCAGGTATAGATTTGTGTTTCCTTACTTAATCATATCGTGTTCCTCATAGAAAATATATAACATTATGTGCACACTGAGATAAACTCAGAGGAGAGCCAACAGCCAGAGGCAGGCCTGGAGGCTGCAGACAAGGAAGGTTCCCTCGATCATCTGTAGGCCTGAAGAATCACACCAAATGAGAAGCTTAAGTGTGGATATCTCATTTGAAATGTGAGCAGAGAATCAGGGAATGACTTGGACTTGAGAAAGTTGCTAACTCAAGAAACTCTTTAGAGAAGAAGGGATGAAATCAAAATACAGACCACTTTTATAAGAATGAAAGAGAGGAACAGACAGAAAAAGTCATGTCTGAAGGCTTAGGGATGGAAGAATTAAGTAGTTTCCAGGTCCTCAGGAAGTTTCTACTATCTCAGGAATCTGTAGGGCAATATAACCACTACTGTTTATGATCTATCAGAAGACCTTAAAAACTGCACAGATTTCTATTGGGCACTGCAGAGCTAACATATTTAATAAATATAAAACATCTTTTTTAGAGTCCCATTTCCCTTATCACCACCAATGGGGTTCTTGAAGGGAAATACAAACACAAATGCTATTTGTCAGTTGTGATTATCTAGTTCAAAGTGGTCCTATATTTTAGTGTTTGAATAACAGCAATTTTAGAAAATCAGTTATTTTTAACAAGGCTAACCAAATACAAGGTACTAAGGCATATTTTATCATAATAAGTTGAATGTACTAACCAATTAAATATTCTAATTAAAGGACACTGAGTACCCTTCATCATTGATCAGAAATTTCAATAGTTCCATTAACCTCTAAAACTTTATTAAATAAATTTCTACTTTCTGTAGATAAGAAAATATTTCAGGACCTTGTGATTTCTCAGTCTTTTCATTGTGAATTTAAATCACCATTATATTATATACATATGAAGTTTCACTTAACTGAATATCTTGGTTAACAAAATCACAAATAAAGGAGGATTTAATTGAAATATTTACTTTAAAGTAATAAAATAATTTTTATTATATATATATATATTTCTAATAAACCTTTCTTATAGCAAGTAGTAGCTAAAGAAACTTTTTACTTTCTTTTGAAAACTTTCACATCTAGGGGTGGCTGGGTGGCTCAGTTGGTTGAGTGTCCAACTTCATCTCAGGTCATGATCTCGGTTTGTGGGTTTGAGCCCCGCATCAGGCTCTGGGCTGACGGACGGCTCAGAGCTTTGAGCCTGCTTGGGATTTTGTGTCTCCCTCTCTCTCTCTGCCCCTCCCCCACTCACGCTTTGTCTCTGTCTCTGAAAAAATGAATAAAACTTAAAAAAAATTTTAAATGAAAAAAATGAAAACAAACACATCTAAACCAGTCTCATTTCATCTAAAGGAGACTGATTATTCGTTTAAAATAGTGGGTACACCATCACCCTTTTCTAGCCACTATTCTAACCACAGTTTTAACAAAAGGTAAGTAGATTCTTCTATCGTGAAAATTGGCAAAGAAAGATGAACTATAAACAAATAGAGAAACAAGATAATTTCAGGAGGAATTAAGGGATATGAGGATATAAAACAGACTAATATGCTAGTGAGTAATAGAGGCTGGAAGGAACCACTTAAACTGGCTGATGATATCCTTACAGAGGAAAGGAACTGACATTAACTGCATTCTCGGGTATATCTCAGTGTGTTGGAATTTGGTTTTATTTTTTATTTAATCTCAAATGACAACAAAAATACAAAATGTACAACCAACACACACACACACACACACACACACACACACAAATGCATTATGACTTCATTAAATACACAAATAGGCACTTTTATCTCCATGGAACTGAAGATAACTATTCTTTAATGTATTGGTTAGGTGGATAGGATAATTTGAATAAAAAGAAGCTTACATGTGATTCCTGACTGACTCTTGTTACGTGCTTTTCTTTGATACTTCTGGTATTTTGTTGACAGGTGTGAAGCAAATGATAAAAGAGTGAAATTCTTTCTCTTTCCTAACCCCAAAGACCCCCAGTGAACCCACATAAAAGATCTCACTGAGTATTGGAAAGGTCTTGTCTATAACTCAAACAGACAAACCTTCTCTGGCATCTTTGTGGAAACAGGAAGTCTACTATGTAAGACATGTTAATAAGTGCTGTACTAAACCAAGTTTCTCCATAGAAGAATCTGTAACAATGTGGTTGGTCTAGGCGGGGGGAGATGGCATGATACACCATCCAGTAGCAACAAACAGAATTAGTGTAAACCCCAACATTAGGTTTAGAAAGTTGGGTTTCTGACTTCATTAAAGGACCATATGCTATCATTGCTGCAATGACTTTGGTATCAAATAAACTGAGTTTTGTGAACCCAAATTGTAAATCCAGCTTTCAAGTTTCACACTGGTTGATTGTGCAGGCTGACTCCCAGATCAAATTTATTCACAGGGACCTCTCCTTTCATAAAAGCCTTGTGGATATCTAGAAGCCTCCTTAGAATTCAGTGTTAATTTTATGGTGGCGGGGGGGGGGGGGACTAACTCACTTCATTTTTTTGTCATCCTGAACTCACAATGGCTAAATAATTTATAAAGCTTATATAGGTAGCAAGAATTTCGCCCAGTTTTAACATGACTTTATGTAACGCTAATTGTTTTAATATCACAATAAAATAACTTGTTATTTTTGAAGCTGGAGATCTAATATGGTAATTTTTTTTTTTTTTGCTGCATAGCAGACTCTAGGCTCTATGAGAGTGAGTCTATATCTAAATTATCCCCAGCACCCGAACAAATGCTTGGCACAAAGTAGGCATTCACAAATATTGAATAAATAAGTGTATAAGCATCTGTATGCAAAGTTGAAATATTGCAATTTTTAAAAAGAGTCAAAAAGATTTCAAAACTTTTTGTGGGTTATTTTTTGAAGCTCACATAATTTCCATTTTTTTTCTTTTTACAGTTATAGTTGGTGCAAAATTAGATATCAGAAGTTAATAGACAGAACTGGAATGCTTCTTTCTATTTAATTCTGCATTTTCCCTCTTGCTTCAGTAAAACACACAACCCTTCTGGTCCCAAATTCTCAGACACAGGTGGCATTCCTGCTGACATATCAGTAGTGGGAACAATGCATCCATCATCAGAAAATTATATCAGGCATACGCTAGAACCACTTAGCAGCTGAAGCACTGAAGGGATAGCATTAGAGAGAAAAGATAAAAGGAACTGGCAGAGAGAAAATGTGGATGCATCCCCACATTCCAAACCACCAAGGATCTCAAAAGCAGCTAGGCAAGAGCTTAATGGGGCACAGTTCAATTTTACAATTAAGAACAACTGTTTTCAAACGAGCCTTAGCATAATGATTAGGCATAGTAAATAGAGAATATAAAATAGAATTGGGAAGGAATGTATTGCAAGAAGTATGTTCTGTTCTAAGCAACAAGAACATTTACCTGCCTAGAGTGAATGTTATATCAAATGCTTGTATCTAAATTACTAGAAACACTGGTATAATCGAAGGCAATTTATTCTGGACCAACATAGTATTAAAATTAATGTTTCATCCTTTGAATATAAGAAATTATGCACATCCATGAGAAATGTGCATAATTTAAAAGATTTGAAAACATGAGTAACTATTGTCATACATTTCAAAGATAATCCTTGAAAGCAATTGTTATGTTTTCTCCACTTTTTTTCCACATATTTTTAAACCTAACATTTTCTTCAAACGAAAGAGAGAATCATCTATTCAGTCTTTGGAGATATCACCCAATGCTACTTCTGCCACGACTACTATTCCTAATAGTAACTGCAAATATATTTAGCTCAATCCTAAGCACTTTACACCATCAATGAATCCTCATACAACCCTCTAAAGTGGTATTATCCCTCATTTTACATATGAGAATGCTGAGTTTCTAGAGTTTAAGCAACTTGCCCAAAGTTATAATTGGCTGAGCTACAACCCAAAACCATTTCTGTCTAATACCATAGTACTTAACTCCAATCACTATGCCACATGTCTTCCCACATTCTTGTTGATGGAATTTAAACAGCAATTTCTTTGTTGAGGCTTTTGTAAATGGTATAGTTTTATAACTTATGACTAGTTTATCTCTTAATGACTTAAATTAGTTTGAGAATATTGCTGCAGTATTATCACACCTTAAGACATGGGAACAGTAGTACAAGAGGAAAATGAATCAATGAATGGCAATGAATGCTTTGGGATCTAAGAACTTTTATCTAACCTTGAAGTCATCCTATACCTTTTGTCTGTCCTACATACTCCACATTCAGCAAATTTGTAGATCATCATTCTAAAATATAACTCAAATCCACTTGATGCTCACCAGCTTCTCCACTGTATCCTTAATTCAAGCTGCCACCATCTTCCTCTAACTTACTAAAATGGCATCTCAACTTGCCTCTCTTTTTCTCATACTTGCCCCCTTCCATCTTCAATCCAAACACCTTATCCACACAGCAGCCATAATGTTTTGTTTCAAATATTACTCTTGTTATCCTTAATATATTCACTGTTTTGTCAATCCCCATCTTTGAAACAAATCTGCCTTCATATCTGCTATACCCTCCACACCACTTTGGGCTCTAACATCCCACACTTGACTACTGCTACATATGGAAACTCCCTTCATCCTTTTGGGATTTTCACCATGTATCAATTCCTGAATACCACACCACCCATGTGGATATACTGGTTGCACTGTAATATCCCAAGTTATTACATATTCCTATGGGGATATTCTGTTGTTTAAGCTTTTAGACCTGGCTGATCCACCTTGGCCTACCCTCCAAGTGCGTATGCTTACCTTATTCTGCCCCCTATAATGGCTGTAGGCCTGAAATGTTGGGGAAAGGAATAAGAGGAAGAGGGAGAGCTTTAGATAGCTAACTTGAATAAAGGACAACACTTTTTCTTGGACCTACAAGGTCCTCCTTACACCAGAAAGTATCTAACTTCTAATATCATCTCTTACCTTTTCCTCTTACTCTGGCCTTGAAGCACTTGTTTCATGAACACACCAAGCACAAATCTGCCTAAAATCTTTGCAGTTGTTATTTTCTTGACCTGGAACATACATCCCCCAAGATTCCTTTAGGCCCACCCTCACCCCTCACCAGACCCAGCCATTCTAATCTGCCTGCCTTGACTTATTTGAATTGTTGTACTTTTTACTCCATTATATCATGTTATTTTATATTATGTTATAGTCTACTTCCTTGAAGTTGAATGTCACAGAGATTTTGTATGTTTTATTCAGTGCTGTATTCTCATTACCTAGAAGAGGTTTGATACAAAATGTACAGTTTCTCAATACGTTGTTTAGGTAAATAGGAGATATTTGGGACCTCAGACCCTGACTCTGCCTGCCAAAGAATTTTCATCTTTGAATTGTTGTCTTGTGCCTTTGTTTATGCATCTCACTGAGTATTAATTTATAGCTGCTAGTTCTTCCATGTTCTGCCATTATGTCTGTGTCTGCTCAGGCCTGTTTGGTACACTTGGGTTACTGGACTTCATACTAGATTCTGGTAGGACCTGTGTAGTCTATCCTTGGATAGCCCAATCTCATTTATTTGTATCCCCAAGAGATAATAAATTCATCCACCTTAGCTGGCCTAGAACACTTATTGCCAAATCATTGCCATGAATGTTTTCTTTCATTATCTTTCCAATAGTCCATTCACTGATTTCACAATTTTGTTTAGAAATTTTCCTTTTTCTCATTTATGCATACCATTAAAGCATTTGCCAGAAACGTACTTACATATGTTGAAAATCTTAGATTGAGTGTGTCTTCATTCTCCTCTGTGTCACTTTGGACACAGATTAATGCCAAAATGATCAGTTAGCATTACTAAAACCTTATTAACTGTGAAAAGGAAATGCTTCCTTCCTACTTGTGATGCCTTTCCTTGCACAGGAGCATCCACTAGTGCAGCTCCAGGCCTCCGTCCACCCTTTGCTCTTTCTTTCCAAGAGGAAGTGGCTGATTACATGAGTGGTAAATTTGGGGAAGGTAAACCAGTCATAGCTCAGAACTATGCTTCTTCTTTTTGGGATCTCTTAATCTGCCCGCTCTCCACCCTACCCCACCCCCCACCATGGAAGGAAAGTTCTCCCAAATTCATGTTTGCCATCTCTTAGGTATGTAAGTTTGCCTAATTCTAAGAATCAGTGTTAGGAAGACTAGTCCTACTAATTGATAAAAGAAACTGATATTTTGTCCCTTTTACGTAGTTCTTTGATATATCTAATTTCATTTACTGTATTATTTTTTATTATTATTTCTTTTTAGAGAGAAAGCACAAGTAGGGGAGAGGAGCAAAGAGAGGGAGAGAGAGAATCTTAAGCAGGCTCCATGCTCAGTGCAGAGCCCAACATGGGGTTTGATCCCCTGACCCTAGGATCAAGACCTGAGTGGAACTCAAGTCGGTGCTCAACCAACTGAGCTATCCAGGTTCCCTATCTCATATCATTTAGATCCCAGAGCTGGGATTCCAGCATTGATAAACTTTTAAAAACTTTTCTTGTTCTAGTAGTATTTTCCCTCATTTTTATTTTTAATCAATAAGTGCAAGTTAGGTGATATGTTCAGAGTATAAATTGGCTTAAGCTTGGAAAGACTCCTATTTCCAAAATAAGGAAACTTAGTCATTTCTTGGTGTATGCATTTGCAACCATGGTGTTTTGGCAAGATAATGTATTTATATGTTAGTTCATATTTTGATCTCCATATTACATGGGAATTGAAGGAATGAAAACTATTTTTTTCCTTCCACAACAGCACAAAGTTGACTGGGCTTTGTTTTAATGAGTATGGAAGCCCTTGCTTCAAAGAGTTATTAATGACTTTTTTTTTCTTTTAGGATCAAAGACAAAAATTACTAGGCACTTGTTACTGAGGGACAAGAAGCTGACACTGTAAGAGGAGAAGGTATAAATGGCCAGTCTTAGAAGAGAGAAAGATATGCTGCTGCCAGGAAGAGGATGAGGATGTAGAAATTTTATCAAATGGCATATATCTTATCCCCTTTTGAAATAGTACCATGAAATAGTACCATGGTTGCAGGGTGTCTTTAAAGATTAATCACCACAATCACATCTGGCCTGGCATTTATGAATCCACTCGGTCCACCCAACAGAGCCCCAAAGAAGATAGAGGACCAGACTTCACAGCAATATAGTGGCCACATTATATACATTATATTATAACCATTGAGCTATTGGAACTGGGGCTATCTCTCATTCTATGAGTATCTTAGAATTCCTTGAATAGTGAAATAATATTCAGGAATGGGAGGAGCGTCACAAAAAGAACTAAGATGGAATTTCTTGTTATGCTGATTTTAAAAGGTATCTGTAAAGAAACTACTATCATAGAACATTAGATAATAGAACATTATTATCCCAGTAAGTTTTCTCATGCTTTCTTCCCTTGTACCCACCCCCAGAGACCACTACTGTTTTAATTTTTTTTGTTACAATAAACCAGTTTTACTTGTTCTACAATTTAATACAAATGGAATAATATAGCACGTAAGCTTTTCTGTAAAGCTTCTTTCATTCAGAATATTGTTTTGCAATTCATTAATGTTGCTACCTGTATCAATGTTTTTAATATTTTTTTTTATTGCTGAGTAGTATTTCATATGAATATGCCATAGTTTATTTCTACTCTCCTATTGATGGACACCTAGGTGAATTCTAGTTTTGGACTATTACAAATAAAACTACTGTAAACATTCTGGTATGTATTTATTTGGATACATAAGGGTTTTTTTTTTTGTTTGTTTTGTTTTGTTTGTTTTTTGTTTTGTATTTTTTTAAAAAATTTTTAACATTTATTTATTTTTGAGACAGAGAGAGACAGAGCATGAACGGGGGAGGGTCAGAGAGAGAGGGAGACACAGAATCCAAAACAGGCTCCAGGCTCTGAGCGGTCAGCACAGAGCCCAACGCGGGGCTTGAACCCACAGACCATGAGATCGTGACCTGAGCCGAAGTCGGACGCTTAACCGACCGAGCCACCCAGGCGCCCCTGTTTTGTACTTTTTAGGGGTAAATATCTACAATCAGTTTTTCAGTTTTGCTTAGTCATCTGCAAAGTGTATGTTTTGTGTTATACAAAACTATTACAACATTTTTCCAAAGAGGTTGTGCCATTTTACACTCCCACCAATAGTCTACGAGAGTTCTGGTTCTGCTTGGTCCACACTTTGATCCTAATATTGATTTGTCAGTCTTTTAAATTTTAGTCATTGTGGTGAACATTTGAAATATTTTTAAATATTATTTAATATTAAATTGTAAAAACTAGTCAGTTTATGTAAAGGAAGGAAAAATATCTATTTTAAACACTAGTGTTTAAGGAATTGACTAACATAGTTAATGCAGCATTAAGATTTGTTGAGTAAAGCAATTTTGTAAAAAATACCTGAAATGTTTTTATGTCTTTTTCTTTGCACTGAATTTGCTGACATAAATTGAGTGACATAGTTCTTTTATTTCTAGCCTCTAAATATTTATCTGATTCATTTTTACCACCAAATAACATTGTGTTACTTTATATTTATGTCATTCATTTCCCAGAGTATTACTCATTTTTACTTATCAAATTTGCATTTTTCAGTCATGCTTGAAATTCTCAATACTACCTTCTCCCTTTATGAATAGAGTCAATACAGTCTTACCTCCTTTCACCCAAATATGTATCTATATGTATTCCTAATACTCAGTATGTCTCCATGCTTTCCATATGTTGTTTCCTTTAGGTAGACTGCCCTTTCTCTGGTCCATCTTATATGCATTACTCTAAGTATCCATGCACATACCTAATTTTCCATTCAAAGTAGACACAACTGAAGGAAGGAAAAATCAACCTGGAAGTCAGTTGTTTGCAACTTAAAGGTGAATACTAAAATGTCTAAGAAAAGATGCAAATGATGTCTAGATAGAAGATTCCAGAGACATGTTTAAAAGGTACATGAAATCAAGAATGCCTCAATAATCTTCTAAAGTATATACAGAGAAAACTAGAAGTTATCCTGACATCCATTACCAAACATGGCAGCCTGAGTACCTGCTATAGCCATTGCTACCAGTGTTTTCTTGCCATGTTGCGTGTTGCTGTCGACTGCTGGTTTTCTACTCTGAACAGATATACACGTCTCTATAGGTGACCTCTTCCTTAAGCAGGAACTGAAGTCTTTTAGAATGCCTCTCATTTAATATGTTGAAGTCAAACTTCTTACTTTCCGATCCTCTGGCCCCTTATACTGTTTTCCCATTAGAGTTTCAGTTCCAAAGAAACAAGGCCTTGTCTGTATTGTCATGGTTGTATTCAAGAAATATTTGTCTAAAATAAACAAATAGTTTTATATTGGTTGAAGTCCTTGGAGGGAGTTTTAGTCTCAACTGAAGTTTTGTTTTACTCTACAAGAATCCATCTCTGAAGAACACCCTTTTTTTTTTTCCTTTTAGCACCTTTCAGGTATAGGAGGTTAGTTTCATCTTTCAAACACAAAGGCCTATTTACTCATTAGAGGTAGGGTGTTTTTAAATATGCGGGAATGATTACTGACACAATTGGGTGGATGTGGTTAAATTCATGAGTCTTTTCTTCTCTTGATAGAAAAAACCCACCAATATAGGGGTGCCTGGGCAGCTCAGTCAGTTGGGCATCCAACTTCGACTTTGGCTCAGGTCATGATCTCATGGGTCATGGGTTTGAACCCCATGTCAGGCTCTGTGCTGATAGCCCAGAGCCTGGAGTCTGCTTCAGGTTCTGTGTCTCCCTCTCTCTCTGCCCCTCCCCCATTCACACTCTGTTCTTCTCTCTCTCAAAAATAAATAAACAAATTTTTTTTAAAAACTTACAGATATATAAAATTAACCTTCATTCTATTACAAAGGTATAGCAAATTTCTTCAATGTTTTAAATGGACAAATTTCTCTTTCTTCCATGCTATTCATATATATTTTTCTTTTCCCCCAGAACATGCCCAATTTATCTATCTATTCCTTTAGATTCAGTTTAAACATAATTTCTGCAAGGTGCCTTATTTGTATGCTTACATTATGTTGACTATCTTTGCTCTATTTTCTCTTTACTGTCTGCATTTCTCACATCATAAATTGTTACTTTACTTTTACTTTTTAAAGATTGTCTTTCTTGCTAGAGCTCATGTTGATCTTAGTATCTGTTCTATTCCTAGTACTTTTCCCAGTGTCTGTCATGAAGCAGTCCTCCATAATGTTTGTTGAATGAATGCATGATTGAATGCCTAATAATCCTTTAAAATATTATTATACCTCCAGAGCCCAGTAATGGCAAAATAGAATAAAGAGAATCTAAGAGTAATTGGTTGAAAGAAAGAGAGAGAAAGATAGGAAGAAAAAGGAGGGAAGGAGAGAGAGAGAGGAAGGAAGGAAAGAAGGAAGAAAGGGAGGAAGGAAGGAAGGAAGGAAGGAAGGAAGGAAGGAAGGAAGGGATTTTGATATAAGAAAATATCAGTGAAAATTTAGGAGTAAAACTACATTACCCTCTATACCTCACCATCAGTTTGCATGCAATTCATGACAATTCTTGCCTCTAGCTGCTTTCAATATCACTAACATAAAATGTACTTATTTTTATTGACCACTGGTAAAAGAAGCATGGGATGTCTGTAATTAAATACAATGTTTCTAAGTGTTCCTAGCAATGCCTGAAATATATCAAATAAAGAAAGCAATATTAGTAATAATTGAGATCATGCATTTCCTCCTGAAACAATGTGTGTGTGCATTCTATACACAGTAAGTGGCTTTTTAATGAGCAAAACTCTCAGCTACAGGTTTTAATTTTAATTTTAATTTAATATTGAAGGAAAAATTTAATTACCAAATCATCTCGAGTATATTCAGAATATCTCAATAATTTAAGAGTGCCTTCAAATTTCATTATTGGTAAATATTTGACTACACATTAAATTTCAAAGTAAATGGCCTTGTAAATCACAGGTAACTTAAAAATATTTTTATATACAATAATGAACACTGTTTTGACTTATCTGTGTGGAAAATTTAATGGATTGAGAATGCTACATTAAAGGATATAAAGAATAAAACATTATGTCCTTATGTAAGTTTTTTAATACTGTCTTTCATTTTAATTTAAAATAAAACATGAAAAATGTTTTATTTTAATTGCAAACATAAGTTCTTTTCAACTCAATATTAATAATGGCATAACTTCAATATTTTTCTTTAGTTATGATTTATATCAAAAATAACACTCTATTGAACCTTTTTATTAAAGAATATATTTTCAGCAATAATCATGTACATTATTGGAGAATGAATATTGTTCATGATGTTCATATGCCTAAAGATGTATGCTATAGAGGGGTGCCTGGGTGGCCCAGCTGGTTAAGTGTCCGACTTCTACCCAGGTCATGATCCTGCACCTCATGGGTTCGAGCCCCGCATCGGGCTCTGTGCTGACAGCTCAGAGCCTGGAGCCTGTTTCATTCTGTGTCTTCCTCTCTCTCTGCCCCTCCCCTGCTTTCACTCTGTCTGTCTTCCAAAAAATAAACATTAAAAAATGTTTTTGATTTTGGGATGAGCACTGGGTGTTGTATGGAAACCAATTTGTCAATAAATTTCATAAAAAAAAAAACCCAAAAAAAAAAGAAATACACATTTAAAAAAAAAAAATAAATAAATAAATGTAAAAAAAAATAAAAAATAAAAAATAAAAAAATAAAAATAAAAAATGTTTTTGAAAAGATGTATATTATAGAAAACATAATGCCTTAATTTTATGGGAGTGTGTTGATTAAAATAGCAGTATTTTCTTTAGTTAACATACTTGTATACAATCTTTGTATAAAGGATTCACATATTGCCAGAAGTTTTAAGAGATTGAGATGCAATTAGAGTAGACTTTTTATACAATGGTTGATTTTTAATATTCTGTTTTCATATAAAAAGACAGAGCTATTATATATATATATGTGTGTGTGTGTGTATAAATATATATATATATTTGTGTGTGTATATATATATATATTGTTTTCATACAAAAATACAGTTTTTAAAAAGGATTAAAATATATACACATGTAGGTATGTCTGTGTGCATATATATATATATATATTTTTTTTTTTTTTTTCTGAAGTAATACATCTAAATGAGACCCTGAGGACTTTTATCACAGGGCATTTCAAGGTTTTATAGTCCTCTATGGTATAAATCAATCTCATTCACAACTTAATGCAAGATTGTTGATAAGTTCAAAAATCAGTTCAATGGTCTCTGATTGCTTCCCCTAGGTAGAATTCTCTTCTCCCGTTTGTGTCTACATCTTGCCCTGCACAATTCTTTACTGTATTTATTTATTTTTAAGTACTCCCTTGAGGACAGAGATGATCCCTAGGCTTTTACATTTATAAAGGACAAATGACTCACATTATAAACTGTGGTAATAAAAAACTTGGCTTTAACAATCACATTACCTCAGGTTCAAAACTTTAGTTATTTAACCACAGTTATAAAAAATCATATCTCAGTCAATAATCTGACATCTAGAGGTACTGAATGTATATTAATTTATTATAAAATTTTCATAAGACTTTCTGCCTAATTAAGATTTATGAAATTCTATTACTCAAAAATATCATTTTCTATAATTAGAAAGTAATCTTTTACCACTAATCACTATTAAAGCCTTACATCCAGTGCACTTTAGATTCAACAGACAGTAATTAGCATGGTCACAAAGTTATAGACTTTAAAGAAATAACCAAGTACCAATCTTTGATCAAAATCTGATCAAATCTCCTACTTGGTTTTCATCAGGTCTTTTTTCAGGTATCACTTTGTCACAAAGGTCTTTATTTTCCTATGTATGCACTTGGTTTTCCACACCCTTTTTTTATATATAGCATAGAATATATACACATGTTTTAATATAGCATACATGTGGGTATATATTTATACATATATAGGAATGCATATACAGATATATTTTTATCAATGTATATGTTTTATATATATGTAGATGTATTTATATGTATGAATGTATGTGTGTATGGGTATCTAACCCCACTAACACATTTCATTTTTGCTATAGCTCCAACACCTGGAACAGAAGTATAGTACTAGGCAATCGCTGTGCATTTACTGAAGAATAAATATTATATAAAATAAAATTTAAATTATTTTTTCAAATGGGCTTTGTTTCAGAAACACGTAGAAAAAATATTTTTTATTTGATAAAATTATATCCTTATTAGATAAAAGCTAGTCGTCTGTAGTTACAGCAAAGTATAACAAACATAAAGATAAGCATAAACATTGATAGTGGTTAAGGTATGCATTTTTGCTAGTTATTGCCAGAATCAAAAGATAAAACTAATTTATCTTGAAACTAATTGATGTATGTGGTAGATATTTACTAATATTGAAATGGTTAATCTGAAATAAGCCTATTTTAAAGCTCAATTCTCAAATAACCACATGTCTTTAAAAAAATTTTTTTAATGTTTATTCATTATTGAGAGAGAGAGAAATACAGAGCGTGAGCAGGTGAGGGGCAGAGAGAGAGACACACACACAGAATCAGCAGCAGGCCCCAGGCTCCTAGCTGTCAGCACAGAGCCCAACACAGAGCTCGGACCCACTAACTGCGAGATCATGACCTGAGCTGAAGTTGGATGCCCAACCAACAGAGCCACCCAGGCACCCCCCACATGCCTTTTTTAAAAAGTCTTTTTTAAAAAGTCTATTTACTTATTTTGAGGGAGAGAGTGCACATGCACAAATGGGGGAGGGGCACAGAGAGACGAGAGAGAGAGAGAGAGAGAGAGAGAGAGAGAGAGAGAGAGAGAGAATCCCAAGCAGGCTCCACGCTCAACATGGAGCCTGACATGGAGCTCAGTCCCAGGACCATGAGAACACAACCGGAGCCAAAATCAAGTGTGGGATGCTTAACCAACTCAGCCAGCCAGGCCCCCAACAGTCTTTTTATGACTAACTCATCACATCTAACAGAATACTATTCTTTTTTTTTTTTTTTGAAATGTATTGACAAATTGGTTTCCATACAACACCCAGTGCTCATCCCAAAAGGTGCCCTCCTCAATACCCATCACCCACCCTCTCCTCCCTCCCACCCCCCATCAACCCTCAGTTTGTTCTCAGTTTTTAAGTCTCTTATGCTTTGGCTCTCTCCCATTCTAACCTCTTTTTTTTTTCCTTCCCCTCCCCCATGGGTTCCTGTGAAGTTTCTCAGGATCCACATAAGAGTGAAACCATATGGTATCTGTCTTTCTCTGTATGGCTTATTTCACTTAGCATCACACTCTCCAGTTCCATCCACGTTGCTACAAAAGGCCATATTTCATTTTTTCTCATTGCCACGTAATATTCCATTGTGTATATAAACCACAATTTATCCATTCATCAGTTGATGGACATTTAGACTCTTTCCATAATTTGGCTATTGTTGAGAGTGCTGCTATGAACATTGGGGTACAAGTGGCCCTATGCATCAGTACTCCTGTATCCCTTGGATAAATTCCTAGCAGTGCTATTGCTGGGTCATAGGGTAGGTCTATTTTTAACTTTCTGAGGAACCTCCATACTGCTTTCCAGAGCGGCTGCACCAATTTGCATTCCCACCAACAGTGCAAGAGGGTTCCCGTTTCTCCACATCCTCTCCAGCATCTATAGTCTCCTGATTTGGCCACTCTGACTGGCGTGAGGTGATACCTGAGTGTGGTTTTGATTTGTATTTCCCTGATAAGGAGCGACGCTGAACATCTTTTCATGTGCCTGTTGGCCATCCGGATGTCTTCTTTAGAGAAGTGTCTATTCATGTTTTCTGCCCATTTCTTCACTGGGTTATTTGTTTTTTGGGTGTGGAGTTTGGTGAGCTCTTTATAGATTTTGGATACTAGCCCTTTGTCCGATATGTCATTTGCGAATATCTTTTCCCATTCCGTTGGTTGCCTTTTAGTTTTGTTGGTTGTTTCCTTTGCTGTGCAGAAGCTTTTTATCTTCATAAGGTCCCAGTAATTCACTTTTCCTTTTAATTCCCTTGCCTTTGGGGATGTGTCGAGTAAGAGATTGCTACGGCTGAGGTCAGAGAGGTCTTTTCCTGCTTTCTCCTCTAAGGTTTTGATGGTTTCCTGTCTCACATTCAGGTCCTTTATCCATTTTGAGTTTATTTTTGTGAATGGTGTGAGAAAGTGGTCTAGTTTCAACCTTCTGCATGTTGCTGTCCAGTTCTCCCAGCACCATTTGTTAAAGAGGCTGTCTTTTTTCCATTGGATGTTCTTTCCTGCTTTGTCAAAGATTAGTTGGCCATACGTTTGTGGGTCTAGTTCTGGGGTTTCTATTCTATTCCATTGGTCTATGTGTCTGTTTTGGTGCCAATACCATGCTGTCTTGATGATGACAGCTTTGTAGTAGAGGCTAAAGTCTGGGATTATGATGCCTCCTGCTTTGGTCTTCTTCAAAATTCCTTTGGCTATTCGGGGCCTTTTGTGGTTCCATATGAATTTTAGGATTGCTTGTTCTAGTTTCGAGAAGAATGCTGGTGCAATTTTGATTGAGATTGCATTGAATGTGTAGATAGCTTTGGGTAGTATTGACATTTTGACAATATTTATTTTTCCAATCCATGAGCAGGGAATGTCTTTCCATTTCTTTAAATCTTCTTCAATTTCCTTCATAAGCCTTCTATAGTTTTCAGCATACAGATCCTTTACATCTTTGGTTAGATTTATTCCTAGGTATTTTATGCTTCTTGGTGCAATTGTGAATGGGATCAGTTTCTTTATTTGTCTTTCTGTTGCTTCATTGTTAGTGTATAAGAATGCAACTGATTTCTGTACATTGATTTTGTATCCTGCAACTTTGCTGAATTCATGTATCAGTTCTAGCAGACTTTTGGTGGAGTCTATCGGATTTTCCATGTATAATATCATGTCATCTGCAAAAAGCGAAAGCTTGACTTCATCTTTGCCAATTTTGATGCCTTTGATTTCCTTTTGTTGTCTGATTGCTGATGCTAGAACTTCCAGCACTATGTTAAACAGCAGCGGTGAGAGTGGGCATCCTTGTCGTGTTCCTGATCTCAGGGAAAAAGCTCTCAGTTTTTCCCCGTTGAGGATGATGTTAGCTGTGGGCTTTTCATAAATGGCTTTTATGATCTTTAAGTATGTTCCTTCTATCCCGACTTTCTCAAGGGTTTTTATTAAGAAAGGGTGCTGGATTTTGTCGAAGGCCTTTTCTGCATTGATTGACAGGATCATATGGTTCTTCTCTTTTTTTTTGTTAATGTGATGTATCACATTGATTGATTTGCGAATGTTGAACCAGCCCTGCATCCCAGGAATGAATCCCACTTGATCATGGTGAATAATTCTTTTTATATGCCGTTGAATTCGATTTGCTAGTACCTTATTGAGAATTTTTGCATCCATATTCATCAGGGATATTGGCCTGTAGTTCTCTTTTTTTACAGGGTCTCTGTCTGGTTTAGGAATCAAAGTAATACTGGCTTCATAGAATGAGTCTGGAAGTTTTCCTTCCCTTTCTATTTCTTGGAATAGCTTGAGAAGGATAGGTATTATCTCTGCTTTAAACATCTGGTAGAACTCCCCTGGGAAGCCATCTGGTCCTGGACTCTTATTTGTTGCGAGATTTTTGATAACCGATTCAATTTCTTCACTGGTTATGGGTCTGTTCAAGCTTTCTATTTCCTCCTGATTGAGTTTTGGAAGAGTGTGGGTGTTCAGGAATTTGTCCATTTCTTCCAGGTTGTCCAATTTGTTGGCATATAATTTTTCATAGTATTCCCTGATAATTGTTTGTATCTCTGAGGGATTGGTTGTAATCATTCCATTTTCATTCATGATTTTATCTATTTGGGTCATCTCCCTTTTCTTTTTGAGAAGCCTGGCTAGAGGTTTGTCAATTTTGTTTATTTTTTCAAAAAACCAACTCTTGGTTTCGTTGATCTGCTCTACAGTTTTTTTACATTCTATATTGTTTATTTCTGCTCTGATCTTTATTATTTCTCTTCTTCTGCTGGGCTTAGGCTGCCTTTGCTGTTCTGCTTCTAGTTCCTTTAGGTGTGCTGTTAGATTTTGTATTTGGGATTTTTCTTGTTTCTTGAGATAGGCCTGGATTGCAATGTATTTTCCTCTCAGGACTGCCTTTGCTGCGTCCCAAAGCGTTTGGATTGTTGTATTTTCATTTTCGTTTGTTTCCATATATTTTTTAATTTCTTCTCTAATTGTCTGGTTGACCCACTCATTCTTTAGTAGGGTGTTCTTTAACCTCCATGCTTTTGGAGGTTTTCCAGACTTTTTCCTGTGGTTGATTTCAAGCTTCATAGCATTGTGGTCTGAAAGTAAGCATGGTATAATTTCAATTCTTGTAAACTTATGAAGGGCTGTTTTGTGACCCAGTATATGATCTATCTTGGAGAATGTTCCATGTGCACTCGAGAAGAAAGTATATTCTGTTGCTTTGGGATGCAGAGTTCTAAATATATCTGTCAAGTCCATCTGATCCAATGTCTCATTCAGGGCCCTTGTTTCTTTATTGACCGTGTGTCTAGATGATCTATCCATTTCTGTAAGTGGGGTGTTAAAGTCCCCTGCAATGACCACATTCTTCTCAATAAGGTTGCTTATGTTTATGAGTAATTGTTTTATATATTTGGGTGCTCCGGTATTCGGCGCATAGACATTTATAATTGTTAGCTCTTCCTGATGGATAGACCCTGTAACTATTATATAATGTCCTTCTTCATCTCTTGTTACAGCCTTTAATTTAAAGTCTAGTTTGTCTGATATAAGTATGGCTACTCCAGCTTTCTTTTGGCTTCCAGTCGCATGATAAATAGTTCTCCATCCCCTCACTCTCAATCTAAAGGTGTCCTCAGGTCTAAAATGAGTCTCTTGTAGACAGCAAATAGATGGGTCTTGTTTTTTTATCCATTCTGATACCCTATGTCTTTTGGTTGGCGCATTTAATCCACTTACATTCAGTGTTATTATAGAAAGATACGGGTTTAGAGTCATTGTGATGTCTGTATGTTTTATGCTTGTAGTGATGTCTCTGGGACTTTGTCTCACAGGGTCCCCCTTAGGATCTCTTGTAGGGCTGGTTTAGTGGTGACAAATTCCTTCAGTTTTTGTTTGTTTGGCAAGACCTTTATCTCTCCTTCTATTCTAAATGACAGACTTGCTGGATAAAGGATTCTCGGCTGCATATTTTTTCTGTCTAGCATCCTGAAAATCTCGTGCCAATTCTTTCTGGCCTGCTAAGTTTCAAAAGAGAGATCAGTCACGAGTCTAATAGGTCTCCCTTTATATGTGAGGGCACGTTTACCCCTTGCTGCTTTCAGAATTTTCTCTTTATCCTTGTATTTTGCCAGTTTCACTATGATATGTCGTGCAGAAGATCGATTCAAGTTACGTCTGAAGGGAGTTCTCTGTGCCTCTTGGATTTCAATGCCTTTTTCCTTCCCCAGTTCAGGGAAGTTCTCAGCTATGATTTCTTCAAGTACCCCTTCAGCACCTTTCCCTCTCTCTTCCTCCTCTGGGATACCAATTATGCGTATATTATTTCTTTTTAGTGTATCACTTAGTTCTCTAATTTTCCCCTCATACTCCTGGATTTTTTTATCTCTCTTTTTCTCAGCTTCCTCTTTTTCCATAACTTTATCTTCTAGTTCACCTATTCTCTCCTCTGCCTCTTCAAGCCGAGCTGTGGTGGTTTCCATTTTGTTATGCATTTCGTTTAAAGCGTTTTTCAGCTCCTCGTGACTGTTCCTTAGTCCCTTGATCTCTGTAGCAAGAGATTCTCTGCTGTCCTGTATACTGTTTTCAAGCCCAGCGATTAATTTTATGACTATTATTCTAAATTCACTTTCTGTTATGTTATTTAAGTCCTTTTTGATCAGCTCATTAGCTGTTGTTATTTCCTGGAGATTCTTCTGAGGGGAATTCTTCCGCTTGGTCATTTTGGATAGTCCCTGGCGTGGTGAGCACCTGCAGGGCACTTCCCCTGTGCTGTGGTGTATAACTGGAGTTGGTGGGCGGGGCCGCACTCAGACCTGATGTCTGCCCCCAGCCCACCGCTGGGGCCACAGTCAGACTGGTGTGTGCCTTCTCTTCCCCTCTCCTAGGGGCGGGATTCACTGTGGGGTGGTGTGGCTCGTCTGGGCTACTTGCACCCTGCCAGGCTTGTGATGCTGGGGATCTGGCGTATTAGCTGGGGTAGGTAGGCAAGGTGCTTGGGGGCAGGAGGGGCAGGCTTAGATCGCTTCTCCTTAGGTGATCCACTTCAGGAGGGGCCCTGTGGCAGCGGGAGGGAGTCAGATCCGCTGCCGGAGGTTTGGCTCCGCCGAAGCGCAGAGTTGGGTGTTTGCGCGGAGCGAGCAAGTTCCCTGGCAGGAACCGGTTCCCTTTGGGATTTCGGCTGGGGGATGGGCGGGGGAAATGGCGCTGGCGAGCGCCTTTGTTCCCCACCAAACTGAGCTCTGTTGTCAGGGGGCTCAGCAGCTCTCCCTCCCTTTGTCCTCCAGCCTTCCCATTTTCCGAGCAGATCTGTTAACTGATGACCTCCCAGACGCTAAGTCGCGCTTGCTGTCGGAACACAGTCCGCCCGGCCCCTCCGCTTTTGCAAGCCAGACTTGGGGGCTCTGTTTGGCCGCGAGCCGTCCCTCCGCCCCGGCTCCCTCCCGCCAGTCCGTGGAGCGCGCACCGCCTCGCCGCCCTTCCTACCCTCTTCCGTGGGCCTCCCGTCTGCGTTTGGCTCTGGCGACTCCGTTCTGCTAATCCTCTGGTGGTTTTCTAGGTTATTTAGGCAGGTGTAGATGGAATCTAAGTGATCAGCATGACGTGCGGTGAGCCCAGCATCCTCCTAAGCCGCCATCTTGCCGCAACTCCTAACAGAATACTATTCTTAAAGTATAATTTTCTGAAAATACATGTTGAAATCATTCTAGGACATAGTAACGAGATAAATTACATCGAACTAAAAAATGTGGGTTTTTTTCCATATTTTAATGGCAAATTCACAGTGCTGTATGATTTAGATGAGGATTTCTCAACAAGGGAACTATTGACATTTCAAACTGGATAATTCTCTGTTGTCTAAGGAGGCTTTCATGGGCACTGTAGCATCCTTGATTTTCTATCCATCAGATGCCCATAGCACCCCTCTCTGAATTGTTACAAACAAAAAAGCCTCCGGATATTGCCAAATGTCCCTGGGGTAGCAAAATTGTCTTGGTTTGAGAACCACTGATTACTAAACGTAATTTATTAAACAATGTCTGAATCAAGGATCTTTGAGCCCCAACTAATTCAAGATTACTCAGAAAGGTCTGTGAATTTGCGTCACATCCGTATGTATTTTAGAGTTATAATTGAAAATATTGCTATACTATTACTCAGTGCCCTAATACCAGGGACCAAATCATTACATTTGAGCCATATTCTTTCCAGGAAATATTTATCTTCATAGATATATGAAAACTGTGGAGTACAACACACACACACACACACACACAGAGAGAGAGAGAGAGAGAGAGAGAGAGAGAAAGAAAGAAAGAAAGAGAAAAACCTTGCATTTTCTCCTTGTTTTCTTTGACTCTCATTTTAGTGTTTATTGTTTATGTCCTGTAGATCCCTAATACCTCAGGTACCTTAGAGCTTGCATAGGGAAGAGGGGAAAACTAAGGAAATATATTTTAAACACAGTCTTGTTTTCTTTTAATTACTGGATCCGTGGACAGTGATTATAATTTTTGAAGTTCAACATCAAATTTCAAGATCCATTGCCCTTTGTAGAAATTATACCTTTGAAGTCCTCTTTAACAAAAAGAGAAATTGTTATCCTGCCTCTGTAGATACCAGAAAAATGTCCTTAACATTGTGGTAAAAGTTACTAGTTGTTTCCTATCATCCATAATCTCAATCTCTGAGTTTGGGAATCTGCAGTTTTTCACAGAGGCTTGTAACCACACAGAGTAAAGGCAATATTTCCTGGCTTCCATTGCAGCAAGGTGTGATCATGATTCTAAGATTTGAATAAAAGGAGGCAAGTAAAAATGTGTGTTCAACTTCCATTTTGTGTGAGTGTGATACAGGGTGATCTTGAACCATGCAAAGGAAGGCAATTCCTAAACCCAACAGAGCAAGATAAAAGAAACATGAAGCCTGATAACTATGTACGCAGACTTTCCCATTTGGGTCTTTTTTTTCTTTTGAAAATTATTATGGATCCCTGTCACAACAGCCAAACTAATATCCTAGCTAATACCATAATACCAACAAGGCACCAATAGAGATCAATATTTACATTAGACACGTTTCTACTGATTACATTTAGAGCACACAGAAAGTGCTAAAAATAAGATTAGTATATAATCAGAACTCTGCCCTGAAGAACCAAAAGAAGTAAAATGGGCAGTCTGAAACCTGAGTTCAGAAAAGCAACATTATTAACTTTAGCAGGGTGTTATGCATCATTAATAATTGTGAAGATAAATAAGTACTATGGATATAATGTACAAGATGACATATACTGCCATATGATATATATGAAAGTTAAGAGAATAAATCCTAAGAGCTCTCATAACAAGAAAAAAAATTGTGAATTCATGAGAATGCTGAAGAGTCCAAAGGTGTGATCCTTCTTCAAGTCTGCTTTCATTTTTTCCTGCCACCTAGATCTGGGACAACTTACAAGATGGACATCGTTTTGGATGGAAAGAGAAATGCTTCTGGACTGTGCTCTACTTGAAACATCCCAAAAACACACTTTTTTTTTCCTTATCCCATACCTGTCACTGAATAGTATATTTTCTAAAAAGCATTGTAGTATTTGAATTATTTTCTTCATCATTTATAAATGACTCCCCTCAGCTGCAATGTTTATGGTATTGCTGTCTATGGCTTTGTTCTATTTTTACTCCATGTGGACATTTCTGAAGCATATTTTCTTAGCTTCAGAAAAATACATTGTACATATTATCTTTCAAAAGATATCTTGTAAAAATACTTAGTGATACATAACTTTCTTAAATACAAAATAATTTAAAAATTTTTCTTTTGCAAATTTAAGATTAACAAACAAGACATAGAATATAAAGAATGACAGTGGAAATTAAAAAAAAAACAACAAGAATATTAATCATACATATTGTCCAAACATTTTGAGAACATATCATTGAGGAGGAAAAATGTGTATGGACCTAATAAATTGAGTAACTCTGCCTTTAGGAGTATTGCTTGCTGTTCACTGGAACATAAGATCCTCATTTACTAGTAGTGAATCATTTTAGAATGACTTAGTGCAAAATAGTTTTTTTACATATTTATCAATTAATACTAAGAAGACAATTCAATGGTTCAGAATATTTTTATTTCATCAGGAAATAAAAATATTATTTTGCTTAAACTCCATTAAATTTCTTTTAAACTAAAAGTGTTAAGTGATACACTATTTTAAGTACATTAATTTTAAATTTGGTTCTAGTTATTTTCTTTTAAAGTTTATTTATTTTGAGAGAGAGAGAGAGAGTGAGAGAGCATGAGGGGAGAGGGGTAGAGAAAGAAGAAGAAAGAGAATCCAAAGTGGGCTCCATGCTGTTGGCACAGAGCCCAACACAGAGCTTGAACCCACAAAGTATGAGATCATGACTTGAGCTGAAATCAAAAGTCAGGTGCTCAACCAACTGAGCCACCCAGGTGTCCTTGTCCTAATTTTTTTCTTCCCTTGTCTTCTCTTTTCTTCTCTTCCCTTCCCTTCCCTTCCTTCCCCCCCCCCTTTTTTTAATGTTTATTCATTTTTGAGAAAGAGAGAGCACAAGTAGGGGAGGGGCAGAGAGAGGGGGGCAGAGGATCTGAAGCAGGCTCTGTGCTAACACCAGAGAGCCCAAGAGCAGTCTCAAACTCATGAATCAGGAGATCCGTGAGAGCATGACCTGAACTGAAGTCAGAGGCCCAACCGAGTTAGCAGGGAGCCCTGGTCCTAATTATTTTCTTATGAAAACTTCCTATATTTGCATTCTTTTCACTCTACCCCTTTCAATATTTTTTTTAATTGATACTCCTTTTAGTCCCATATTTTTCCCATGACTTCTGGTACTCCCGCCTTTATGTTTCACCTCTGTGGCTCACGCATATTTACACATGTGATGGCATAGATATTAATCCCTCTATCAATATTCTCCCCACGTTGTAAGAAATAGCCTCTTCCTCCATTTTCGTTAAAGCATGAGAATTCTGAAATATTATATTCAAGGGGATTCCTCATAAAAAAACTTAATATTAGAGTTAATCTTTTTTTCTCTTTATGCTTTGCTACACTGTTGAAATAATTATTTTATCTCTCATTTGTACTAAAATTAGCACTATAAATTTCCTCTCATATTGAAACAGCAAAATGCTCTTTTAAACTCTGAGACACTCTCTAGGTGGCACTGGGTTGTGTCACATTGTTGCTTCTATACGGAAATCTATTTTTAAAATTACAATCCTGATGTGGCATCTCTAATGAAAAATCATAGAAAGCTATTTTTCTTCTCTCTATCTTTTCTTTAAAATGGAAACTAATAGAAAGTAATGTAATGTGTAAAGAACAGGTATATTTAATTATCAATTATTTGGAATTTAAGTGACTATGAAATATAACAGATAATCTCAACAACTTATTTAAAGTAATGGCTTGTATGGGGCGCCTGGGTGGCTCAGTCGGTTGAGCGTCTGACTTCGGCTCAGGTCACGATCTCGCGGTCCGGTGAGTTCGAGCCCCGCATGGGGCTCTGGGCTGATGGCTCAGAGCCTGGAGCCTGCTTCCGATTCTGTGTCTCCCTCTCTCTCTGCCCCTCCCCCGTTCATGCTCTGTCTCTCTCTGTCTCAAAAATAAATAAATGTTAAAAAAAAAATTTTTTAAGTAATGGCTTGTATTGATTAAAAAATAATAAAATCTTAACATAAGGTTTACCCTGAGCTTCATGGATTCCTAGCTCTTAACATTCTTTCTTTCTTAGAGTTATTCACCTATTCATTTGGTGAATTTTATTGTCTATGTTTTGTGGGTGTTGTGCTAGGGAAAATAATGGTGACCAAAAAGATGTAGTATGCCCACTTATCAATTTTACAAGCTAGGAAGTAAGATACATACAGTAGCATTTATTATGAGAAACAAGCAAACAAACATGGGGATGTCAAGATTAGGAATATATAGGAACTCCGTGGGAACATAGTGAGATTTAGTCCATCTAGGGGGTAAGAGTAGCACTATCCAATGGAACTGTAATGTAAGGCACATATATAATTTTAAATTTTCTAGTAGCCACATTTAAAAAGTAAAATACAAATGCACACTAGGATTAAGCAGCATTATCTTATATAATACAGCAGCCAAAGTGAAACACAGTCTTCCTCAAACAATAAAGTCATGTTGAACAGAAAAATATTCTGTACTACTTCCATTTTAAAACTTAAATGAAAAAAATTAAATTTAAGTAAAGTAAGAAATTCAGTTCCTCAGGCACACTAGCCACATTTTAAGTGCTCCATAAGCACATGCTGTCAGGCAACACTATAGAGAGCAAGTTTAGGATAGTTTTTTACTTGACTCTATCAGCCCCCTTTCAGAATGCCTTCCTGTAAAACAGAGGCTGGAAAGCTTAAAACTCTATTTCTGAGTCTCTCCAGAAGCTAGGATGGGTCCTGCTGATCAAAAATGTATTCACATAAGGCTTAGATTCAGAAATGAATTATGTGGGGAGAAAGCAAGGGCAAATGGCAGATGTTTTGCTGACACGGATCATGGTAGGGGTTGTATGTTTCTGGGGCCAGAAGCTTCGGTGGCAGCTTCCTGATAATGAAGCTTCTTGATCTTGACAGAGGACAAAGATCCTTTAGTAGTACAGTTCTTTGGTTTGGCATCAAGTGTTGTTCTTAAAAAACCAGCCTAGAGTCTGCTATTTCAGCCAATTTCACATTTTCAAGAGTTAGTGTTACTCTAATAAATCCATTTGTGTGTAAAATTGTTAGAGTAGATTTCTCTTCTGAACAAGGATCCTTGATCAACAGGGGGACTAAGAAAGACCTCCCAGAGAACAGACTTCTAAGCCTGTTTTCTGAAGGGTAACAGAGTTCATTCTGCATAAAAGTAAAAGGTAGTGTGTTTTGGACAAGAGGAAATATTTAGAAATGTTACTAAATAAGAGAGAATGTAAGTAGAGGAGTCCAGAGGAGTCGAGTATCATTAGAACAATAAAGGGAAATGTGAGATTGTCTTAAAACAGATGGCTCAATGCACTGAAAGCCACTTCACAAAATGGGCAATTCAGTGAAAGCAACAATCCACCAAATGATCAATTCATCACATTTATATATTTACCAATATCTTGTTTATTATAGTAATTTATAAAGCTTACAGTAATGCCTAGATGAAGTAGCAGAGTGTGGTCGGGCGGGTTGTCATGACCCTTCAGACTTTTCTCTTGTGCCTGTCTTTCCTCTGTATCTTTCCAATCTCCCACTCTTAGCCACTCAGACTCTCATTCTGGCACGAGCAGCCAAGGATGTGCTATTTCTTTACAATGGCAGGTGTCCCCTCTCTACTTGCCTCTCAATAGCAGGGATCTGAGCCCAACCCAATCTAAATTATTCTTTAAATGCTAAGATTTGGAAAAAAAAATAAATGCTAAGATTTGAGATCTATTCATTAATAAAAAATATTTCTGATCATATTCAAGAAGACTTTTTTTTTTAATTTTTTTTTCCAACATTTATTTATTTTTGGGACAGAGAGAGACAGAGCATGAACGGGGGAGGGGCAGAGAGAGAGGGAGACACAGAATCGGAAACAGGCTCCGAGCCATCAGCCCAGAGCCTGACGCGGGGCTCGAACTCACGGACCACGAGATCGTGACCTGGCTGAAGTCGGACGCTTAACCGACTGCGCCACCCAGGCGCCCCAAGAAGACTTTTAAACAAAGAATATATTCATTAAAATAATAATTTTTAAAGAAATCTAATCTTTGACCCTTAGCTTTTACAATTGAACACCTTCTGTTTTTTTTTTTTATTTTTCCATGTTGAATACATCACTGACTATAATCATGAAGATATTTCTAAGCTTTGGGTAAAGTAACAGATTTAGTCAATGTAGAACATTGGTAAACTCATCCTGCAGCTGCACTTGCTGGGCTGGAAACAAAGGAGAAGAGAAATGCCAAGTCTTTGGAGGTCTATTTAAAGAATGGGGGCTCCATCTTAAGAGCAAGGAGAAGTCACTGCAGAGTTGCAAGGGAATTGGTGTGAATCACTGCAGAGTGGGGGAAAAAATGGAGTCTGGAGACTGAGGGTGGCTGTGCTCTCAATAATCTGAGATAATAATCTGAGATCTGAGAGATAGGAGAAAGAGACATGTTTGAATATGTTTTTCTTATATCAAGTATGAAAATTAAAGCACTATAATTTTTATACTAATGGGGAATAATGAGAATAACTAAAATGGATGCATTACAAAAATCTTGAGCCACAGAGCACATAGCTAAGTCACAGTAGGGATAGGAATCTTTGGCACCTTCTGCTTTCAGAATATTGCTTCCCATGAAGTGAATTTCTCCCATCTGTTACTCATGGATTATATTAATATTCTCAAGTAGACCACAAAGAAGATTCTGTAATGTCACTTGTAACACCTTACCCTAAAATTTCCCATGAAGTTAGTAAAGATTGACTACTTCTCTACTCTTATCAGATCTCAAAATTAGCATTGTGCCTGCTAAAATACCAGTACCTTATGCATTTGACTTGGGCACAAACCAAGGTAGGAAACTGGTCAGGGGAGACTAGAGCAGTTAAAAGCATTTTAATATCTGCCATACTGGCTTTGACAGAGCACATCCAATGAAACTCACCTCCCCACACCTTGTTTGTTTGTTTGTTTGTTTGTTTGTTTGTTTGTTTTTAATAACATTTGTATCAGAGTCCAGTGTTAATAGTTCCCTTAGCACAGATAATCTACATCTATTAGGGAAAATCATTATAACTACTGACCATTTACTGACACTCAAAACCGCAAACTTCAACACGTAACAATTTATTTAAAAATCTTTTAAGTTTTACAGTTAGGAAAATAAAGAAATAAATATAGCAGCTTCAGTATCACTTTCTTCTTTTATTTAATGATAGTTGAGTGTAAGTTTTCAGATAACCATTCATTTTTTGTAGATAGAGCATGTGAGTTATTTTTTTTTAAATGTTTATTTATTTTTGAGGAAGAGAAAAAGCATGAGCAGGGGAGGAGCAGAGAAAGAGGGAGACACAGAATCTGAAGCAGGGTCCAGGCTCTGAGCTCTCAGCAGAGAGCCCGATGCAGGGCCTGAACCCATAAACCATGAGATCATGACCTGAGCCAGAGTCGGACACTCAACCAAATGAGCCACCCAGGTGTCCCATGTGAGTTATTTTTAAGGCAACAGAAACATTCTAGAGATATTCCTGTGGTAAAGATCCCAATGAATTCCATGAATAAGAGAAAGCCATGGTCTTTACAGAGGGTGTGGATTTCCCATTTGACCTTATTCTAGCAAATACAATGAAACTTCCTAAGATGCATCATAAATCACTTCAGTGAAATTCCATTCCACTTGTAGACACCTATCATGTGTGGGTGTGTATTCTGCACTATATACATGTGTTACAATGAAACAAAGGAAACTGAGAATGCTGATAAACACTATTCCTCTCACATTTACATGATGTGATTTGCTGTGCTAAGATTGCTTATGAAAAATCAATAAAATTTTTCTCAATTTTTGAGACCTATCCTAAATGTCACCTCTCTTATACAAGGACTTTTATGACTGTTCTTATTGCCTCAGATTTGGTCTCCTTCTGTTATGAATCCTAACAGCATTTTATTTTTATTTTGTATAGGCATTTACTAAATTTTTCTTTTTACTGTGGTTATATTTTGCTCTGATGTATCCCTCGTTTTCAAAAAGAGCTGTCATCTACACTACATTACCAGCACCTTTCACAATGTTCATTTTAATATATATTGGCTAAGTTGATTTAGAATCAACATTCATTTAAAATTATAATAGGAAACATATAGTTGGGTCTTCTTATTGAGTCAAAAGTTAAGATTGCCTTAAACTAAAACACAGTTGTAAAACCCTTATTACCAAATTCATAACAATCATAAGAGGCATCAGGTCAGAAGCCTCTCAAAAAAATAAAACCAAGATGATTCTAAAGTAGAAGTGAAAATATAAAATTAGAGGGGTGTTGTTCCCAGCTAGGGGTCAGGATATCTCAGAGGTGACACTGAGTTCAAAATAGGGACTTAGGTAAGAGCACACCAACAAGTTTTACTGACCATGGCAACTATTCATGTGATATTTTTTTTAGTTTTCACAGTGCTATTGCTTACAGTAAGTCTGCTACATTTGCCCCTCCTATTGTGAATAAATTTAAGCTTGGGATATTAAATGATTCATTTGAGGTTAACAGTGAGAGCAAAGCTAGAACTGGTCCAGGGTTCTTTCCAATGAAAAAGAGGAACATTTTTTCTGATGGTTTTCTTTTATCAGTCTTTATGATATTAACAATATTAAGAGCAGAAATGAAGTTGATTTTAACTTCCTATGAATAAGTGATAGAGAACATGGTTCCTACATCCATTATTTTCAGGAAAATTTAGTTATCATGGAACTGGATCATTGTGGGAGATGTTTGCCATGGATTAAGTTTTAAATTTTTTTTTAATTTTTAAAAAATTTTAAATATTTAAATATTTTTTCAAAGACAAGGCACACAGGGAAAAGAAATATATGCTTATCTGAACAGAAATTTACTTATATTCAAATAAACAAATGACACTGAAGTAAAAGACTATGTCCAGTTGTTATAGGAAAGATGAGATACAACATAACTAAGAAAACATGTAATATTGATAATAAATTCTATGAGAATATAAGGAAATAAAATATGAATTCTATATGTATAATATTAGGACATCTCCTAGAAAAAGTACGAAGTCAGTAAGCTTTTAAAGATGTGTAAGCCTCTGGAAGGTTGATATGAGGAAAATGACATTTCAGTCAGAAAAAAATCTTAATAAAAAAATATGGGCTAGAACATCCATTTTTAGGAGAATACATTTTATGAGTACACCAGGGACACTGACCATAGCAGACATTTAGAAAGATTAAGGTTAGGGGCGTCTGGGTGCCTCAGTTGGTTAAGCATCCTACTTTGATTCAGGTCACAATCTCACGGCTTGTGAGTTTGAGCCCCGTGACTGGCTCTGTGCTGACAACTCAGAGTCTGGAGCCTGCTTTGGATTCTGTGTCTCCCTCTCTCTCTGCCCCTCCCCTGCTCGTGCACTGTTTCTCTCTCTCTCTCTCTCTCAAAAATAAACATTATTTTTTTAAAAAAAAAGATTAACTTTAAAAATTGAAAAATAAATAATTTAGTTGTTATTTTATAAAACTTAGATTTTTTTTTGATTAGGAAAGAAACATCATCACAGCTGTATTTTAGGAAGGTAATCCTGCCAAAAACATGAGAATAGATTCAAGAAAGAATCGAAAACAATGGGAGGCAATTAATACATGTGAGACAAACCAAGGTTCTGCTAGGGGGATGGGCAAAAACTAAGTGATATAAGACATTTCAGGGTTAGAAACAAATTTTCTTGCTAATGAGAAGTAGGGACAAAAGGAAAAGGGAAAAGGAGCATTTGACAACTCCCAGTAACTGAGAACATGCCATTAACTATAAAATAGAGAATTTCCAGGTGGAGCCGGTTTGGTGGGAAGGACAAATTTGGAACATACTGATTCTGAGGTGTATGCAGGGTAGAAAGTTATTCACAAACATTTTGAAATCTGGGTATGATATTGGGCATGTTATTCAATAAATTTTAAACTAAAAAAAATATGGCTTGTGATTTAAAGTTGGAGATATCAAAGAGAAATTGTGGTTATGAAGGAAGAAAAAAATCACCAGGCAAAATGTAGGAATGTGGTAAGAAAATAACCACATCAGAGACCACGACCACAATTAAGATGCAAATCTATGGAAAGAAGATAAGGTATAATGCTGGAAGGCAAAAGAAAAGGGTAGAGAGAAAATCAGGAGAGGAAGATAATGTTTCATGGGAAGAGAATATCAATGTTATTCTGTGGTACAATAAGTCTTGGCGATATTAGGAGCGCAGCATTTTTATTTGGCAATAGTTGGGTTACTTTGCCACACAAGGGACCAGCCTCCATGGAGATGAAACCCAGTTGGCAATGAGTTAAAAGCAGAACAGAGGGGAAGGAGTTGAAGCAGCAAACATAGGCTACTCTTTTATTTCAGTCAGGGTTCTTGGTTGCAAGCAATAGAAACCTACTCTGGCTGAGTGAAACAAAAGGAATTTATTTAAAGGATATTAGGTAGTTATCAGATTTGAAAGGACTGGATAAGCAAGTTCAAAGCCATGTGCACTACACTCAGGATCCAACAAGGACACACACTGCCATCACAACTCAGTTCCAGATAGTAAAATTTGGACTTTCAAACCAAAGGATCTGCGGGCAAAGGATGGTATCATTACCACCACATATCTACTGCCCTATGCCCTCTATCTCCCTGCAACTGTAAAAAAACAGCCTTGAATGTGACTAGCACTGACCGGGTCTTTGGAATACAAACATCAGATTAATGGAGCCCGGGTCCTGCATCCCCACTCTAGTAGTAAAGGAAGGTAGGGAAATATCTGGCATTTCCAGCTTCTCTTATGAGAGATGCTTTCTTGCTAAGATTTGTAAAGTAAGGAAATTCTACAAAATTAGTAAGTAGTCTCAAATGCTGGGCAGTCACAAGAATACACATGTTCAATATGTATCAAAGAAGTCTGACACTAAAGAGAAGAAAGTTTGAGGTAGAAATTAGCAATTTTTTTTAGGACAGAGGGGATTTAAATATGAGAAAAGTCAATGGAAAGAGAGAAACTGAATATCCAATAGTAATAGATATTTAATGACAACAGGCCTATTTAGGAGGCAGAAAATCATGTGATACAGAGTGGAGGTAATAAAGTTGGCTTTGAAGACAAAGAGGACAGCTGGATAAAGGTAATTAACTTCTGTAGGGAGTTTTCCAAACATAGTGCTTGGAATTTACCTATATTTTTACCTTTAATCATCAAGCAACAATTCAGTACTAGATATTAAATACTATCCTGATAGTAATATTAACAGTATATGTTATAAAGCATCAATTATGTTGCAGACATTATTCTAATCAACTCATTTAATTCTTTTAACAACCAAGTAAGCATTGTTACTGACATCTTACAGATGAGGAAACTGAGGTCTAAGTAATCACTGAGTTAGTATTTAAACTAAGTGTTATCTGATTCCAAGACTTGTTTTAAACATAAAATAGTAAGAAAATTAAGAGGATAATATTTTGAATATTTAAAGAGGATAATATTTTGAAAACATGAAACAAAAGTACTTTTTAATTTCTGTAAATCATATTGGCCTACACCTCCCCACTCTGTAACTGATGATGTTCAATTCCATAGGGAGTGTATGTGTATACAGTCTCAATCAGAGAGGTCATTGCTTAGCTCTGAGTTTCTCTTTAGATTCTTTTTTCAAGCCCTTAAAAGACATAGTCTTGAAAGTCAGCCTTTGTGGGGGATAAAAAGAATTTTTAAGTTGAAACGCTTCCTTTACATATCAAGAGCAAGGCTTAGATGTCTTTATTAATAGTTTTGCTGTAAGACACAGTATAGAAAGGATAGAAGATATAAAATATAAGAAGATAATTTTTTGCCACATGGGAAAAGTAAAAGCCACTTTGGTGTTCAAAGGAGCTTGCAGACATTTGGAAGGGATTGGAGTAGGGATAAGATGATGTTAGAGTCCCTGAGGTTACTAAAACTCCAAAGAAACTTGACAATTGGAGGTAAAACCCAATATATATGTATCACTGTATAAGACTCCAGTTCACCCTAGCCATCTAAGAGAACTTGGTGAAGGAAACAGTTGTCCTACCTGAACTAATGGGCATGCATGGACTTGGCTTAGCATAAGGGAACCATGGAGTGCAAGCAACTTAGTAAACAAACATGATGACAGAGGTCATAGGTTTCAACAGTTTTTGACAAGGGGATGTCCACAAGACTAGACATGTACCACAGCATCCAACAGATATCTTTACGGTCTACTGAGTGACCTGCTCACAGGACAGAATAGGACAATATTTGCATGAAGTTCTTCTGCTGCTATGAGGAACACTCCCATCAGAATCCTAATATAAACAAATTGGAGTAGAGAAAAGGAGCTTCAATGAGTGAGTGAGTAATAATAGAAAATGTGAGGTGGTAGGAGCAAAAATTGAGATAACTTCTGTCTCCTACCCTTAGCTTTAGCTGGTAAAGTTAATAGTTGGTGTTGAAGAAGATGGCGATTGATCTGACAGGCTGAAAACAGAGATTTCTCTGTTCTAAGAAGATGGTAGGTGAATTAGCTGTTTTTTTTAACCCTGAATGGGTAAAAAGAAACTGCTTATAAAAGGTATGTAAAGCCTAGAAAAGGGTTTATCAATTAAATATTAAATGAATTCAATTCTTGTGGTAAATTTGAACACATAAATAGTTAAATAAAGTTTTTAAAATGACATCTTCTTGCTCTCAGAAACAAACCATCTGGAGCATAAAATTTTTACATTTATCACTTTCAGTTGAATTTTTATATTTCTAGGTATTTTATATCTAGAATATAATTGCATGTAAAATCTAGATTGTTTAGTTATATTGGATCTGATATTTCTAAGTATTTATAATACATATACTAATGAAAATAATTTAAATAAAAATAAATAAAACCATTTATTTAAATTCAACTGTTAATTATATTAATTATATTAATTAATTATATTATATTATATAATTATATATAATTATATTAATTATATTAATTATATTAATTATAACTGTTAATTATATTAATAATCATTAATCAAAACCTAAATATTCAAATAGCAAATACTCAATTTATGTTTTACATGATTTTATCCATAGATCTATAAATCATAAGCTTGCGTAAGTGTCTATACAATCTTCTGGGAAGGCGCAACTTATAAATTGAATTTTACAGAAATAAGTTGTAAAAATACAACCAAATTTTATTTCTCTGTGGTCCCCAGATATATCATTTGGACTCACAGAAATATTGGGCCAAGGACACCAGGATATTCAGATAATTTCCAGATAAATTTAAAGAGACTTGCTACATCAATGACTAAAATTCAAATGAGGTCATATAGAACACCTTTCTCAACTACTCTCAAATTCAGGTTAGACAATGACTCTAGGCCACTGGAGACCAGATGCTGGAGGAGGAGAATTATTAACTTTATCACTAAATAAATTTTCAGCATCCCCTGTCCTAATTAAGAATGAACACAGCAGCATCAAAATAAGTAGATCTATGTTCTCTAAACCTGATTTTAAATCCAGGTCACAATATATCTTGAAATACTTGGATTCTACCTATGTCAAATGAAGAATAGGAAACAGTTATATCATAAATCATTTTTGTTGATAAAGGCAATATTGTAATGACCTGACTATCAAGCTAAGGTTATGGCAAGTTTTAGGAGCTATCTTTTATCTGCTTAGTACAACAATGTCTATTAAAAAACAAACAATCTATATTTAAGTTACTGTAGAGATCCCACATACAGACCTAAAATCACCATGTACACAATTTGGGGGTTGAAGATACCTTCTAGAAAACTAAAATTCTAACAGATTTGCATCCCTGGATACAGAAATATAAACTTTTACTATGGTAATTAATCACTCTGGTAATTCCTAAAGGTTTTTTTGTTGTTGTTGCTGTCTTTGCTTTTGTTTTTCACAGTAAGAGTGACAGATCTCCCTCTCTGGAGCATGTATAAATAGTCATGCTAGATCTAACATTAACAATGTAAATAGCTATAGGTATATTAAGACTATTCTGACAAGCGAACAATCCAGTTAATACTTTGTTGGGGCTAGAGGTGTCGGGGTGGCTCAGTCAGTTAATAGTCTGACTTGGCTTAGCTCATGATCTTGTGGTTTGTGGGTTCGAGCCCTGCGTTGGGCTCTGTGCTGACGGCTCACAGCCTAGAGCTTGCTTCAGATTCTGTGTCTCCCTTTCTCTCTGTTCCTCCCCCACTCATACTCTGTTTCTCTCTTTCTCTCTCAAAAATAAACATTAAAAAATTAGAAAAAGTATTTTGTTGGGGATATAGTTTCCCAATATAACACTTGCATCACAAACACATGAAGCATACAGATGTTTATATTATTAATTCATTCAAGTGATATTTATTGAACATTTACAGATACCTACTCAATGTCAGGTAATATTTTAGGATAAACCAGCAAACAAAACAAAACAAAACAAAACAAAACAACAACAACAACAACAAAACTGTCTCTGCTGCTGTTCTAAGCCTAAGTGACAATAAAACATATTTAAAAGATTTAGCAGCAATTTTAAAAGGCATCATAATAGCAATTTACTAAACATGAGCTATTCCTGTAAATATATGATGTTTGGAATAAGCGAACCTTATCACATTTGCTCTCAAGATCGCTAAACAAGATCTTCTTCAGCTTTCAGAATATTTGGCAAAATAAAATAATCAAAGTAGTGGGGAGCTTTGGACAATATAGCTTAAAATGCAATTACTATACAACTATCCAAGAAAACTAAAACACTTTAACATCAATACTAAGAAATGACCACTGCTAGTAAACCTGATATAGTATTGTTTTAGACAATGTTTTCTGAACTGAGAAGAAACATCAACGTTGGTAAGTACTGCAATTGTAATATTAAAACAATAATTTCCTCATTACAAGGCATTTCGATCAGAGGAAAGTAATTTTTTTTCTGGCAGTCATAAAGGTGTTTTTTTTGGGGGGTATACTTATATCTGTCTTCTAAAATGGCTGTTTCAATAAACATTTATAACATGGAGTTATATTTTATGGGCTGTGTTTTGATCTGATCCACATAAGAAGCAAATATTTTAAAGTGAGACTGTAATGCTAGATGTTCCCCAAGCTCTCATGCTGAGTGGAAATAGCACTACATCTCCATCCAGGAAGTCTAAGAACCATACAATACAAAGTACTAAAGGCATTAAATTCCTTGAGACTCTGTTTTTCATTCTGAAGAGGGGGCTGTGTGAGAAACAAACAAAACAATCTGTATGCGAAAGTACTTTGCAAACTGTTCAATGCTGTACAAAATTGGCCACTCTGGTTCTTTCTACCAGTTCTGAGGGTCTGTGGTCTCTGATATATATAGCATATCGGTACCTTTTTTGCCTCAAAGTCACTCCCCACTGGTCTCTAGAGATGTTGTGTCATTGCCTAGTTCCAACAGTCTGGAATTTAAAAAATAAGGACAACTTCCTCTTCTAAGCACATCACATGTGTTACTGGACTTCACAACTCTATGAGAAAGAGGCTTTGGAGAGGTAATATAGCAATAAGCGAAAGAACCTGGATTAAACCTAGACAGGCCTTCTGCAAGCTTCTTATACCATTCCACATTACCGGTTGGTCATGTGAATCTACTGAGACCAGGGATGGTGTCTTATCCATTTTATACTCACAAAGTCTAATGCTCTGTTTTGCAGTAGGTACTCCATATGTTGGTTAAGTGAGTAACTCATCCATATGTCCGATTTACATTCTTCTTGCAATCAAAGCCCATTTCCTCAGGCTTTGATATTAAAAGATATAAAATACTTGGTTGGTTAACATTTTTGTATCAGCCCTTGTGATGTTTGTATAGTACTACATCTACTTTTGTTATACTTTTTGACAACTTTTTCCTTGAATTTTAAAAAATAGGGTATCATCATATGCCTTTACCTTGTACATTTCACTTGTAAATGTTGTTAATGGGAAGAAATATTAGAACCATAAAAACTTCCTAGAATTTCTTCCTTATTCCCAGAAAGAAAAAAAACAATAATGGAAAAAAAACCCAGAGTACTTTATTTATTCACATTCCTCCTTGCCTAAAATGAAATTAAGGCAGATTCCAAAGCAAAATACAGCATATAGAAATAAATCAATTTTTTAAATGAAGCAATGTAAAAAGTAGTGATAGCAAAGAAAGATGGTACCAAGAATTAAATTAACATACAATATGTACCCCCTGAAGTTTCTATGCCTGGCTTAAAGTAGGATCACAGAGCATTCTGGAAGAGGGAAAAGGGTTTAATTGCAGGGTTCAGGAGGTACAACAAACAAACTGCATAAGTCTAATTATTCCTGGTATTGATACCAGGGAGACATTTTTCTGTGGGTCCTCACAGAAAGTTACTGCTTGATATAATAAACAACCCTTGTAGTAAACAATGTGATGGATTTTTTAAGGTTGTTTCTTATAATGTACCTCAATAAATGTTGATGGCTTCATAGAAGAATATGATGCAATAAAAGGAATTTCACCAGTAGAATTCAGACCAGTGCCAGCTATGTGATCTGCCCTAATCCCAGAGGATTTTAGAGTTTCTAGGGAAGGAGTTTAAGCATCAGAAAAATCTGTGAACTTCCTGATAATTGATGTTGGGAGCGGGGGCAACACTGTGCACACCATAGGTATGCTTTTCTCTAATGAGGTGATAATATCATGAACATTTACCAGATTCTTGAGAGGTCAAGAAATGAAAAAAATTAAGCATGTTCCCTCAGGAAGCTCTATAAAAGTTTTTGAGCAACAATGAGTTCAGGGTAATGGTTACAGAGAGGAAGAGGTTCTATTAGCCAGTTCACTGCAGAGTAAGAGTAGAATGAATTTCCTTTTCTGAAGACTACAGTTTATAACGACTTCCACTTAGAGGTCCATTTAGCAGGACCAAATTCTCTTCTTCTTTTTTTTTAATTTAAAAAATGTTTTAAGTTTATTTATTTATTTTGAGAAAGAGAGAGAGCGTGCACACGTGAGTTAGGGGCAGAGAGAGAGGGAGAAAAAATTCTAAACAGGGTCTCGCTGTCAGCACAGAGTCCCATGTGGGGCTCAAACTCACAAACCCTGAGATCACGACCTGAGTTGAGATCAAGACCTGAGCTGAGATCAAGAGTCAGATGTTTAACTGGCTTAGCCACCCAGGTGCCAAATTCTCTGCGAAAAGAAGTTATCAGTTCTAACTAACACAGAGACAAAACGGGCAATAACAGAAATTATATATAATGTTTCTAATATCAACTAAAAATATATCATAAAGAAATGGTAATTTAAAAGTGAGAAAGCAAGAAGCTCCTGAATGGCTCAGTCCGTTGAGGGTTAGACTTTTGATTTCAGCTCAGATCATGATCCCAGGCTCATGGGATCAAGCCTCCATATGGCCCAAATCTGTGCTGAGCATGGAGCCTGCTTAAGATTCTCTGTCTCCCTCTGCCCTTTTACCTGCTTGGGGTCTGTCTCTCTCTTAAAATTCAATTTTTTTTAAAAGTGATAAAGCAAAATTTAAAGGCAAATATTTGATAACTTTGCCGCTAATCCTTACTTATTATTTGGAACTGAAACTAACCCTGATTTTATTTCCAGAACTGTGTAGACGCTTATATTTTTCTAATATTTTTTTTTCTGATGGAGAGAGAAAGAAGATGAGCAGGTCTGTGGGGAGGGGGAGAGAGAGAGAGAGAGAGAGAGAGAGAGAGAGAGAGAGAGAATCCTAAGCAGCCTCCACGCTCAGTGTGGAGCTTGACAGAAACTCGATCTCACAACTGTGAGATCATGACCTGAGCTGAAATCAAGAGTTGTTCACTTAACCAACTGAGCTAACCAGGGGCCCTACATTATTTTTTTTAATGTATAACTTCATTTATTAATTTTTTCTTAATTTTTATTCAATTTATTTAAACTAAAAAATAAATAAGTTCACTTAAGTGATGAGTTTTGTGAAAAGCCAAGACTAATCAACAACTAAAGATGAAGAATTGATGGATGCTCTTTATTTTTATGCATTTTTATAAGTATAATTTATAATTAATTGTTTCTTTCCTGAGTTTGGGTAAAATATATTTTAAAAATCTTTTATTCTCTTTGGGAGTCTGGGTGGTTCAGTTGGTTGAGTCCAACTTTGGCTCAATCATGATCTCACGGTTCGTGAGTTAGAGCCCGACATCTGGCTCTTTGCTGTCAGCACAGAGCCTCTTTAAGATCCTCTGTCCCCCTCTCTCTCTGCCCCTCCCCTGCTCATTCAATTTTTCTCTCTTTCTCTCAAAAATAAATAAACTTTAAAAAAAATCTTTTACTCTCTGGAGCCATTGTAATTATATTAAGATAATTCAACTGGGAAATTATGAGGATAACCACTACAGCAACCTTAAACAAATTCCCGGGAAAAACCTGTTTTCATGATTAAAAACCATCTTTTATGTAAAATTTTCCTTTCCTTGCCTACACTAATGAATTTTAGTTGATTTAATAGAAATAGCTATGTTTCTTTTCTTTCTTTTTTTTTTTTTTTTTTTAAGAGAGAGCATGAGTTGGGGGATGGGGGGAAGGACAGAGGGAGAGAGAGTGGCACGCAGAGCCTGACACAGACTCAATCCCAGGACCCTGGGGTCATGACCTGAGTTGAAATCAAGAGACAGATTGCTCAGTGGACTGAGGCATCCAGGTGCCCCATTAGCTACATTTCCTAATATCGATGTTCATAATTTACTCTTATTTCAGAGTTTGTTTATCAAACCTCTGGGGAAACCGCTGAAGTTCTCTAGGACTTTGTTCTTAGTTTGTTACTTTTTTAATACTGAAAATGAGAAGTTAGATTTAAATGATAATTTTGAAAATCCCCTCCAGATTTAAAACTTGGTGATTAATATTGCACAGGTAAAAATAATCTGATAGACATGTACTAGATGTGAAAACTAATATGAGGCTTATCCCACAGCAGGTGCTCAAAAGATCTTTAATATGAGTGAATATTTAAGGAATCATAACATAAATTAATTTGAATGATCTGATTTTATCAAAAGCATGAGCTTGCTTAAACATTAGACATAAGATAATTTTAAAACATTCATATTTAGTAGCTAGAATTATGAAAATAATAAGGGGTAAAATTTTTGTGTTTTTTAAAACTCTGTCCTTTTTTGGGGGTTGAGAATGGTTTACAATTATTTTATTCCATTAAAAGAAATGTAGGTCACAAATGAATAATATCATTCTGAGATATTAAAAATGTATAATGATGATAATATAAAATGAATATCCTAAGATATGAAAAGCATATCTTTAAGTTTTATTTTACTTAAACCATGTTTAAAAAAACCCAGAAAGTGAAGGGAAAGTATGTTATTTAAGGAGTCAGTTGATTTAACTGTTTAAACAACTCTTAAAAGTCATATGGCTTAATAAGAAACTGTTAAAAACTGAGAACAAACTGAGGGTTGATGGGGGGTGGGAGGGAGGGGAGGGTGGGTGATGGGTATTGAGGAGGGCACCTTTTGGGATGAGCACTGGGTGTTGTATGGAAACCAATTTGACAATAAATTTCATATATTAAAAAAAAAAGTCATATGGCTTAAATGCTGAGAATTCTCATTAGTATTTACCTCTCTCAGTTTCTAACCATCAAAGTCTTCCAGTTAACTATGGATATGTTTGTCATAAGAGGGTTTTTTTTTTGCTTATTTTTATTTTCTAATTTATTTTCAATAAGTATCTATTATTATGAAAATAAATTCTGTTCAAATATGTAAATAAAAACTGCAATCTTATGACTATCGAACAAGTAACAAAGTAAAATATACATTTACCTTACTTTTTTCTCTAATTTATCCTGATCCATTTACATTTGGTTGGAGAAATGCTAATACAGAGTAAGTTTATTGAGTAGCTGCACATTAAATTATAGTTGTCCTTTAAATTACATTAAATCCCACTTGTTCGTTCTTTCTTTCTTTCTTTCTTTCTTTCTTTCTTTCTTTCTTTCTCCCTTTCTTTCTCCTTTTGGAATGAAGAAGCAAAATAGGAAATGAAAGTAGAAAAAATACCCCCCCCCCTTGTAGTCAGGAACAGAGGTATAAGTAGCTCAATTACAGGCTTCCTGGAGAAAGCAGTGACATGTACACTGGATGGCATCATTTCCCAAAATATAGATAAAACTCTGAGTGCCTCTGAGAATCTGCTATCACTTTTATGTATTTATTTATGAGACTTACCTTGACTAATTTCCATTTCCTACAAGACCAGAGAGATCTGGGTAAACACTTACTCAATTGCTTTAAAGTCACAAAATATATGTATCAAAATTTTCATTTCAGCATCATCTCTAATTACTTAACAGGCCTATTTAAACATAGTTATTAGTCAATAAGTAAATGTTGATTCCATGAACATTTCTTTTTGAAAATCAACAAGGCCAAAAGGAAAATGTGGATCAGATACCCTTTTTTATTCAATCATTTTGTCAATAACCTAAATTTATTACTAAAATAGGCAAAATGTTAAGTAAAATATACTATTAAAATGTGCAAAATGCATTTGTAGCCAGAATTATATAAATGTCATTTTTTAAGTGTATTTATATATTTTGAGAAAGAGAGAGAGACAGTGTGGAACCCCATGGGGGGTTCAAACTCACAAACTGTGAGACCATGATCTGAGCTGAAATCAAGAGTCCAATTCTTAACCAACTGAGCCACCCATGCGTCCCTTTTTTTAAAACTTTGTATTATTTATATTTTTTGGATATTAATATGTTTAATATGTTTTTATCCATTTGTATGGATAAACAAAATTTGTCTTTAAAAATGTGTATATCCCTAATATTCTGGATTATTTTGGCTCCTTAGTTCACTAAATAGAGAAATCAGATAACAGAAGCTAGAATTCCTATTTCTAAACTTAAATCAATTAATAATATGTGATATGACATTGTGAAGGTCATGGATTTTCTTATATTGCTACTACGTATGATATTTTAAAAATATGAATTTAGGGGCGCCTGGGTGGCGCAGTCGGTTAAGCGTCCAACTTCGGCCAGGTCACGATCTCGCAGTCCGTGAGTTCGAGCCCCACGTCAGGCTCTGGGCTGATGGCTCAGAGCCTGGAGCCTGTTTCCGATTCTGTGTCTCCCTCTCTCTCTGCCCCTCCCCCGTTCATGCTCTGTCTCTCTCTGTCTCAAAAATAAATAAACGTTGAAAAAAAAATTAAAAAAAAATGAATTTATATCACTAGATCGTTATAAACATTAGGTAAAAAAAAATGTAAGGTGATTTGCCTTGTAAAAATATATCAGCACCCAGGAATTTCTATTTTGTTGAATGTAAAGAAGGTAAGAATATCTTTAGGGGAAAAAAAACAGGTATCAAGTAGCAAAGATTAACCCTGAATTTTTCAGAAAGGAGAACATCATAAAAACTTAAATGGATTAACATAATAAAAATAATATTAAAATGTCTTAAACCTGTCTTATCCAAAATTATTATTTTTCATGGTGACAGTTTCATGACTCATAGATTAAGATAATAATTACATATATTAGATTATCTATTACATCCAATTGTCAGGTGAATATCACATTCAAATTTTGCTGAGATATTCTGATCTTTTATATGAGATGTACAATTTAGGTAAAAAATCATATAGAGAAGTGTCATATTCCTTATAATGAAAAATTGAGCTCAGAAGAATCAAAATTTTTGAGGCCTGGGGTACCATCATAGTTTAGACAAAACTCTAAAAACTGAAATTTCAGGGTACTCTATATGTTTGTAAGTTGAGTAAGTGGAAAATAAGCGGATGATTTGTTAAAAGTATATTTCAGAAATTTTTCTGTCACATTTAGTAGTTCTGTGGCTCTTGACTACAATCAATGCTTATTTTGTTTATTTTGTGACTCAGCCAAGTTTCAGCATTAATTTATGAAGCTAGACTAGTCAAGAGAAACCTCTCTAAAATTAAGCAAACAGATGTCTGCTGATATTGTCTGCTGAGTAATTATTTACATCAAACAATTAGTTGTATTTGTATAAACAATAACTTAGACTCTTAGATCTCTAGGAATAATTTTGTAGCTTAAATATCCAGCAATATTTTCCTATCAGATGAAAGGACAAATATTTAGGGATGAAATTTATTTAATACAATATATGTACACATTCAGAGTTACTTCCTCGTTGTAATCATCAGTCATGTTTTGAATGTAATAATAAGCTATTATACAGATTACTTTGCAAAGAGGTTTCTATTCTGCCCTTTGTGGAAAAAGTTTGTCCTGGGATTAGATAGATGTAAGTCTACACGTACATGTTTTGTATGGCAACACTCAGAAATCATTTATGAATCACGAGGGGCCATGTGGTCAGCAACTCAGGCAAATCATCCAAGTGTTCTGAGATGGGGTTGTGCCTCTGAACATAGTTAAAAATAATATAATGTTATTATACCTGATAAACTCTACAGCACTGGCTACTGCCTTAGAAAATGGTTCCATTTCTCTGACCTGAATATGATGAACTGCTTAGGGGTTAATAAATTCCAGGCTTGTGTTATTTTCTGCAACTCACCAATAAAGATCAATTATGGGAAACAGTGGGGTGTGCAACCTTTACAGTGCCGAGATACTAAAAATTTATTAGGAAAATGGTTTGGAATTTCTTCTATCTGTAAAACGAAAGCATGAAAAATAAACTTCAAAATATAAATTTAGATGTAATGTTGAAAGTGGCTAACCCCAGAGCTGCCTTAAATTACGTCTTATTATACCCAGCAAAATTTCCCACCCAAAGTATGAGCTATTTGAGTTACCTCCCTCTTTCTATTTTTGGGTTACCTGTCATTCTTCCCATTTTAGTAATAAGTATCACAGTCAAAAGTTTCCAGGCAGAGGTACACATTCTTTCACATGTTTTTCTCTGTACTTTTTTGATCACTTTTCTTGCCCCTTTTCATTGGACTTACATACAATGCATAATCCACCATGAACATGTATATGTGAACTACATTAAAGGACTGGCTTTGGGGTGCCTGGGTGGCGCAGTCGGTTAAGCGTCCGACTTCAGCCAGGTCACGATCTCGCGGTCCGTGAGTTCGAGCCCCGCGTCAGGCTCTGGGCTGATGGCTCGGAGCCTGGAGCCTGTTTCCGATTCTGTGTCTCCCTCTCTCTCTGCCCCTCCCCCGTTCATGCTCTGTCTCTCTCTGTCCCAAAAATAAACGTTGAAAAAAAAAAAAAAAAAAAAAAAGGACTGGCTTTGTCTTGATGAAACAAAATACCCAAATAATAGGGTATTACAGATAATGGAGAGTATGCTTTTCTCTAATATAACCTTATGACAGGACACAGGCATTGACATCTAATGCAATGACTCAAGATGTCAGGGTACAGGTCTTTTAATCCTCTTAGTTTTTTCAAGTTTCAAAATGGATTCTGCAGCTGCAACCTTCATGTCTTCATTTCATGCAAAAAGTAGATGGATATGTGAAAGTTGAAAAGGGCACAGACCAGTTGAATCTGCCTGATTTAAAGATGTTTCATAAGAGACTCTTAAAAACTGAGAACAACTGAGGGTTGATGTGGGAGGGAGGGGGGTGGGTGATGGGTATTGAGGAGGGCACCTTTTGGGATGAGCACTGGGTGTTGTATGGAAACCAATTTGACAATAAACTTCATATGTTAAAAAAAAATAAAACTTTTGATCTTAAAAAAAATAAAGATGTTTCAATTTATATTTAACCCACATAGTTCATAATTGTGGGACATGCACAACACTGCTTGCAAGAGAAACTGAGATATGGTATTTCCAATGGAACATATTGACATTCTCAATCAAATTGTGAATTTAGGCAAATTATGTATATCCCCTAAGCCTCAGTTTATTCAGTTCTAATTTACCCCTTCCTATCTACAAACATTAAATGAATAGTAATTGAAAATGCAATTGAACTATCCACAAAATGCACATGCAATCACAATTTAATTTAAATATTTACATAAAGTGAGTTTTATGTTATAGACTACTTTGTGTCTGATAAATACAAATGCAACATAACTGCCATATTTTCCAAGTAAATTAAAATGTATGAAATACTACAATTAATTTTAAGCACTCTATTTAATTCCTGTCAGGAATTTAATTTTTATACTTATTCAAATCTGAGAAATAATAATCAGACTATCAGTAAATAACATGTAATAGTAAAATACATTCATATATGGAATAATTTATATTTTACAGATATTCATACTTGCACTTTAGGAGGTAAAAACTAGATTAACATACCATATTGGTATTTTTAACACTTTTGATTTCATTGTCTGTCATTTTTTAAATGCACCATTTAACATATATAATTTCCTCTACTTTAATATTTTAGCTTGTCTTTGTAAAGTTTTACAGAAAATTAGCGAAAACTAGCAAGTTGAAAATCAATGTATATTGTGGTATTTGTCATAAGGAAATGTTTTTCAGTTTTTTAAAAATTATTTCCATCTGGCCCAGTAAGTGAAAAAGTGACACCAACGAAAATGAAAAATCAGAACAAAGAAACGAAAGCATTAGTTTACATTTCCTTATTAAATGTCCAGTAAATCAAAGTTCTCTTTACATGAAACTGGTTTTATGTGGAACAAAAAAATTAAACGAAAGAGACTCTTACATACAGAGAACCAACAGAGGGTTGCTGGAGGGGAGGAGGGTGAAGGGATGGGCTAAATGGGGGATGGGCATTAAGAAGGGCACTTGGAATGAGCACTGGGTGTCCTATGTGACTGATGAATCACTGGGTTCTACTCCTGAAACCAATACCACACTGTATGTTAACTAACTTGAATTTAAATCAATAAATTTTCAAAAATGAATTAAACAAACTGTATTTTCACTGAAAATATTTTCTCATCCAGCTTTAAATACCGCTAGTGACATGCCACAAAATGGGGAGGAAAAAAACGTTAAAAATAACTTAAGATGTCACTCTGACAGTTCTGTATACAAAAACTGACTTATAAATTAGAATAATCATTAAGTATGTGTGATACACTGTTTTATAAACTTCATCTTAACATCATTTTTTTAAAGACTTAGGTGCTAATAAAATGTCACAATTAATTATTTACTCATGGCAGATTGAAAGCTAATTAGACTTTCTCTCTGGGCAATATTCCTCATTAGAGTAACTAGCAACAGTTTGAAACAACTTATGATAATGTCAGAGTGCATGTCTATCTTGATCACTTTTATCACCAATATGTAGCATAGTTTTTACCTGGCATGTAGTCAGTGCTCAACAAATTCTTGCTGAATTAATGCATGAGTTAGTAAATGAATGAAATAAAGGACATATTTATAGAGTAAGATTCAATTTTTAAAATGGTATGTTAATCTTTGTGTAAAACAGTGTGTCCCTTGTCAAAATCATTTATCACTTAGATGTAGGCAAGTTTCATTATTATGTTTAATTACTGAAGATTGCCTTACTTCTTTACTTGACCTCAGTAAAAATAATGTAGCTTAAAAAAAAAAAACTTAAAATTTTAGAGTGAGTGTCTGAAAATCCTGATTATATAATACAAATTTATAATATTTAAAATCTTTCAGAATTTGATTAAGTATCCTCAAAAATTTCTCAGTTGCATTTAAAACTGTATTTTTCTCCATACAGAACAAAAGATTTCTGACATATGTGTAGTGTTTAATTTTTAAAAATAATTCTCTCCTGAGGCATCTGGGTGACTCAGTCAGTTAACCGTTTGACATCAGCTCAGGTCATGATCTCATAGTTTGTGAGTTGTAGCCCCGTGTCGGGCTCTGTGCTAACAGCTTAGAGCCTAGAGCCTGCTTCTGATTCTATGTCTCCCTCTCTCTCTGCCCCTCCCCTGCTTACACACTGTCTCTCTCAAAAATAAGTAAACATTAAAAAAATTAAAAAATAAATAAAAAATAATTCTCTCCTGCACAGGCTTTCTGAGGAACTATTAAATAATGGGAGGAGTGTATTTGCTCCCAATTAGAAAAGAATATTCTTGAGGAAAGCCTCCTTACTCTTGGAGGACAAATAATACTTCTCAGCGATCTTAGTAACTCATATTTCAAGTTTTCAAATTTATTTTAAAATAGTGTATGTACTACTAGCAGGCATAATATCATTTAGTCTTTAATATGCATTTATCTAATTTTGGAAGTTACTTTCTCACAGAGTATGTAATGAAAGTATACAGGAAAACAACACAAGTGTCAGTGTGGAACACAGAACGAGTTAACACGGTTTTCCATTTCAGTGGGGTCAAGAGCTTTCGGCATGTCTCTGATTTAATATAAGCATTAAAGAATGGTTGAGATTTTGACAGGCAGAGTTATAAAAGGGCACTTTCTAATCAGAGTAAATAGTATTACCCACAGTGGGAAAGTGCAGGTTGCTGAATCTCAGGAACATATGAGAGGAAAGACAAATTTAAAGCTAGTCCCAGGCCTATTAGTAAGGTCTTGAATGCTAAAAAATTCAGATAAATCCTTAATTTAACAGGCAGTAGGAAATCACTAAGAGTCTTGAGAAGTGGGGAAATATGATCTGAGCTGTATTCTAGGAAGAAACTGCATGAAAACATATGGTGAGAGGAGGAGGAGGCAATGATAAAAGTTTAAAGCTCCCCAAGAAGTTTAAATGGAGAATTTTTTGGAGGTAGTAAACCAATGTTTTGTTCCCACTAATTCCTAGGTCCTAATAGTCTTGTGACTCTCCCGTTAATTGTTTCAAAGGTACTTATTACGTTGTGGGAAATCACTGCATGGAACCAAGAATAAGGGAGTCTTTATTCAACTTTGAGGTACATAAGGGTCTTACTGAGACACAGCAAAAGTGTCTTTTTAAAGTCTTAAAAAGCCGTGTGTGTGTGTGTGTGAGAGAGAGAGAGAGAGAGAGAGAGAGAGAGGGAGAGAGAGAGAGAGAGAGAGAGAGAGAGAGAGAGAGAAAGGGACAGAAGGACAGAGAGTTTCTAAATTCTCAAATTTTCCCATTACATATCACAGGAAAATTTCAGTAAACTGAACACCAAATTTTACCATGTGCCAATCGGTAGAGAGGATATGGGATACAATTATTATGATGATGTGGCAGGACTTTCTCTAAAGATAAAGGGGGGGGGGGATGTTAGCAAAGTAGGAAGAAAGTGAAAAAAATGTGAAAATGTGAAGACTGAAATTCAAGAAGAAAGATGATTGGTGATTTTTCTGAAAAGGGACCCACAAATACCATCTGAGCTACAAAAAAATACTGCCTTGCAGGGTGTTCCGTACCAACAAGTGTAACCCTCACAGAGTAATAAGGAAGGGCGTAAGATGGTACTCCATGTTTTTTAAACTTCAAACAGTACATTTAATATTAGCTGATAGATAGTCACAAGATTTCTAAGTACAAAATATTGCTCCTTTGCTGCTTTGCATGAGAAGCATTCAGTACTGGTACTTCCTAATCTAACACTGAAATATCATCTGATCTAATACAAATCTGTCTTTTCTTTCGCCAACACAATAAGCTCAGCAGATGTACATATCAGATTCAATAGTTCATCTTACCAAATCAAACTTTCCTATAAGTGGAATACATTACCTTCAGCTCTGTTCTATAACTTAGCACAAATTCAGTGTAAGTAAAGAATAAAATCCTTCTTTTGTGTGAAAAAAAAAATGGTTTCATCTAATAACTTTTGGAGATCGCTCCTCTGCCTTATTCTTTACTAAACATAAGAAGACTTTGAAAAAAGGATATGGATGGTCAAAAAGATGTTTGACTGCTTATTATGCTACCTGTAAAGAAGAATATGCATATGCCAGAGAGACAGGGTTCTCAGATTGGGTGCCATATTTAGGCCATCAGGTTTGACATTTCATTTGCAATAAAAGTTACAAATGCTAGAAAGACAAGACCCCTCCAAGTGGGAGTAGGTTCTCAAAGTGCTGTCCCTGACATTACCATATAGATGGAGATATAAATATAAATGAAGCACTCCATTACCTGTTGTATCAAATTGTATTTGATGTTCAGACAGTTTAAGACTTCTGCATATTGAATGTCAAAAACAACAAAAAAAGAAAGTATCTGCTATCATTATAGATCAAGTAACACTTTTAAATCCAAACAGAAAATCAAAGAAAATCACTATTGTAAAGATGGTAACCCTAATAAGTACAACACACTAATATATAATTAGACAAAAATAAATGCCTTATGATATAAAGTTCTGACTCATGTGAAAAGAGGGAAATCAAAAGCATTTTATTGCTTGTTGACTTCAACCTATAGCATTAAGCATTTTCTTTCTCAATATTTTCTTAAAATGACTATTAGTACTGAAGTTCTGCAAAATAAGCCTGGTTCCGAGCAATAACAATACAATTTTGACTGCTCAAGGATATTAACAAGGAAAAATATAAGACTACTCTGTCTAAAGTGGTTCATTTATCCATAAAGCAAAGATACACAAGAATTAGAGGGAGTTTGAATATGAGCAAGGTCTGAGCTGTTTGGTAGATTAACTGGGTAACACCCCACAGCAGAGATTGAACTCTTCATGTGAAAGGAAAGAGTGAGCACAATTAGAAGAAAAAAGATGCTAGACTGGAGGCTGACAGACTTTATCTGTAAAGAATCAGAGAGTAAATATTTTAGCCTTTGTGAACCATAGTGCTTGCCACAACTACTCTGTCATTGGAGTAGGAAAGTAGTGACAGGCAATTTGTAAATGTCTATATTGGGCAGGTCTATGTTTTAATACATTTTATTTAAGAATGCTAACATTTGAATTTTATATAATTTTATGTGTTTTAAAATATTTTTCTTTATTTTTTAGCCATCTAAAAATAGAAAAAAAAATATTCTTTATCTTGCAGACCATACAGAAACAGAAAATAAACAGCAAGCTACATTTTGCTGGTTACAGTTTGCTGACCTCTGTTTTAGATCTATGATGATTCCTGATTTCCTAAATAAAGTGCCTACTACAGCCATCCTCTGTAGAGACACTATGATAACCAGCAGTATGTCAACCCAGGGATAATAAAGGAATGTATTGGGAAATTTTCTAGTAAATAAAATCACAGGAGGTAGAAGGAAACGACATGGGAATGAGAAAGCTAGGTATTAAACAAAATTAATCAAGAGGTGAAGACTGCTGAGTGAGAATAGATGGTAGTTAATACATTGGATTAAAAATAGGGAATAAAATACCAGAAACCTCAACAAGGTAAAAGGAAATATGAAAAAAGTGTTAAATGAATTAAATACCAAGAGTATATGAAATAATAAAGATGACAAAAATAATAACAAACACCATCATCATCATCCTACTACAAGAGGCAGTTTATATAGCAGGTAAGAGATTTTAGATTTAACTATATCACTTCAACTTTGCCATACCACTTACTTTAGGCAGGTTACATAAACCATGTGTCCCAGTTTCCTGATCTATAAATAGGGATTACACCTACCTCAAAGGGTTGTATAAGGATTAAATAAATTAATATATGTAACACATTTGGAATAGTATTTAGCGTAGCAAGCCCTGTATTGGTGTTAGCTAGTATTCATATAATTTTTTATCTGTGTAATTTTTATCTATGTATGGAGATATTTTACTTAGATAATGTCTTTAAGATTAGGGAATTAGATATATGGTGTATTTTTTATCCTTATATACAACTATAAATCCAGTAAAAGTAATTTTTAAAAACTAAATTGAAATTTGTAAAGTTAACCTAACAATTTAGTGGCAAAAATTATACTCGGATATTATTCTTACATGTAAAGCTCTATAGGGGAGCATTATCTTAACAATAAGGATGTCAAAAGTGGTTTGCATTTCTTCTTGAAGATTCAATACTCTCTAGGTGCTGAAACAGACACAGTTTTTATAACAAAAATTATTTTAAAGCTTAGTGTAATTTCATTTTCTTGTAAGGGTAACTTTACACAATGGAAATACTGAATAAATGGAAAAGAAAGAAAGCTTTTGATAATTATTACTTATTTGGTTGTTATAAACAGTGAGTGGCAATTACAAGCTCCCTGGAAAGGAAATAAAAGGAAAAATAAACACTAATGCTGCAAATTAATTTTTTTTTTTGTTAATTTGGATTTTATGCTAAGTAAAAAGGGAAGTTAGTGAAGGGTTTTCAGCAGGTGAGTGAAACATTTAATTTGTATTTTAAAAGATCTCTGCCTGTTCTTCCAAGGATGGTAGTCAATAAAAGGCTGTCACAATAGGCAAAGTGAAAGATGATGGCAGTTCGAATTAAGGGACAGTGAAAATGACAAGTAGTTGGATATTAGATACATTTAAGATACACAATTTTATATGTGACCGAACGTGGTGACTGATTGGATATGAAGATGACAATGTAATCTACTGATTTGGGAGACACTCTAATAAAAGGACCAGGCTTGAGGGCAAAGGCCAAGATTTCAGTGACAAGTTAATTCTGAGATAAACAAGAGCTACCAAATGGGTGTTCCAGAAGATGGATTTAGCCTGTAGATAAACACTTGCAAGTGGGTGGCCTACAAATGTAGGGCTGCCTAGAGGAGAAAGGAGAGATGGCCGGACACGTAATATAGGCCCTAACACTCTTCCTTGAAAGAGTCCACTATAATCAAAGATTGGCACTGAAGACAGACAAAGTGATTAAAGAGTAAATTGAAGATCAATATGGAAGAAAATACAGAGGAGAGGAGAGAATTTTTTTTTAATATTAGAGATACATACCCTGATGAGAAGTCAATGGAAGAAATAAGATGCAGAAAGACGGAGGAGTAAATCAAAAGTTGGCCCAGACAAGGTGTCAGCAAATGAAAGTTAGGGCATAAGTGAAGAAACTGTCTTGACAAGAGGAGGAACATGCTTTGCATTTAACAGAAGGGAAGACAGAAAATGTGTGCAAATGCAGGTAGGTTTACAGATTTGACTTTGGAAAGATGAAGAAGTTCCTGTTTTATAGCTTTTATTTATCATTAGTCTCCTCAGTTGGACCCTTACCATTGTTCAATATTTCAGAAGATTGTAAAACTTTTCTTAAATTAAAACGTATTCTTTTGATGTCTCTAAAAATGCCTGGAAAAAATGAAATAAATATGTGAAATTATAGGGAGATCAAAGTATAATCCAAAAAAAATCCAACAAGTAAGGAATTTTTCATTATTAGAGAAAGTGAAGCATAGAAAAATGGTGTAACAGCTATTCTGAGGAACATAAATAAGCATCTAATGGGTGATCAGACTGGATAACATCTAAGGATAGCATTTATTCACTTTTAAGTGTTGGCATTTGTATTATAATCTGTTTTTAATTCTTACAATGGAAAATTCCAAATATATGCTATCATAGAATAGTACAATGAACTCATATTTGGCTATTGCCCAGTTTCAACAATTAACAATCCATGAGCCTTACTTACCTATATCTCCAACTACCTACTCTTTATATTATTTTGAAGATATCCCAAGTATTATTTCTAAAAGATAAGGATGTTAAAAAGAAGTAGTTTTACTTGCATAAGTTAAAATACTTATAATTTAATAATATTAGAATATTATTTTCTTAATTTATATTATTCTTGATATTATTATTATATATTAAACTTTCCAATTTTTTAAAGCAATGTCTGCTTCTTTTTTAAAATATTTATTTATTTTTGAGAGAGAGAGAGAGAGAGAGAGAGAGAGAGAAAGTGAGAGTGCACACACGCAAGAGCAGGGTTGGGGCAGGGAGAGAGGGAGACACAAAATCTGAAGCAGGCTCCAGGCTCTGACCTGTCAGCACAGAGACCAACATGGGGTTTGAACCCACAAAGTTGAGATCATGACCTGAGCTGAAGTCAGACACTCAGGTGCCCTTAAAATTTTCAATTTTTAAGGATGTTTTCAATCACAAGTTTCTATATTTATAACCAAATATGGTCTTGTTTATAAATTTCCTTTATTGGAAGTTGTCACTCATTCCAAACTATATATTGGTGTTTCTTTAATTTTGATAGGTTCTCTTTCCCCTTCAATGTTCTATTTCACTTTGTATCTTAGTTTTTTTTATAGTTTCAGCAAGAGACTAATGGAATAGAGGGAGATATGATTGATTATGTTAAAATATATGAAGACTTAGCAAGGAGAAGAAAAAGGTAGTTTGTTCTATATCAATCTGTAAGGCAAAACTAAGACCACTGGATGAAAGTCACAGGACAGCTGACCTTCTCTACATGTGCATGACTCTCAAATTTTATATTCATCTGTGCTATCTCAACAGAACTACAGGCTCATATTTTCAACATTCTTTGCATCTCCAGAGGAATACCTGATAGGTATCTCAAATTTAGCATGAACAACCTTTAGAATTATGGCATATTATTATAAGTCTCTAGATCTTAGGATTTCTCTCTCTTTTTTTAAATGCTACAAAGACTAATGGAAGCATATATTTCTTGAATAATAAACACGAGTTCTGGAACAAAACTGCTTGAAATTAAATCCCAGCTTTTCTGCTTAACAGCTATGTGATTTTAAGCAAGTTATATACCTGTTTTTGTCTCTATTTCCTCATCTTTAAATTGGGAATTATAACTTCGTCCCTAGCACAGTTGGAAAGATTAAATCTAGTTAAAATTGTACCTGACATAGAGCAATACTAAAGAAAAATTAGGCATCTATATGCTTACATCACCCAATTTCAATTGTCTATAAAGCCCTTGCCATTATTTGGTAATTGTCTTATATGTGTATGTGTTTACTTACTTATCTTTTTAAACTGAAATTTAAAAGACTTTACAGAAAATATGGATTAAAAGAAAACAATTTAAAAAAAACAAAACAAAACAAACAAAAAAAAAAACCACACGCTTCCACCAAAGTCAAGCTCCTGAAGTGAAGAAGTCCAGTCTGTGGGATTCATTGATAAGATTTTAGCCTCCAGAATGGTATCTAGAATCTCTCAAAAGATTGATAAGCCTTTGCTCAATGAATAAATAAGTTTCAAATGAAGAGAGAACACAAAAAAACACAAAGCAAAACCAAACAAAACCAAACCAAACAAAACAAAAACGACAGGTCCAAAATGGAGTCACTGTACTAAGCCCACAAACCAAGACAATACCTAAGCTAACTGCAGTTTCAACCTCTCCCAGGAATGTGACCTTTAATCAGTCAACCTGGAATTCACTGGTCAGCTCTAGTAAAATAATCCCCAATAAGATTCTTTCCATCCTCCTTAGGTAGTTTACTTAAACTTGAAACAATGAATTCTTTGCTAATAAACTTCCTTTTCACCTCCTCTCAGCGTTTACAAACTTTTTTTTATGTAGCTCTTTGGAGTGCCTTTCTATTTGCTACATGGGATGATGCCCAATTCATGGATCATTGAATAAAACCAATTTGATATTTAAATTGATTTTTGTTATTTAACAGACTTGGTGGCAGTGATGGCATCCAAAGCAAACTTCTAATGGAATTTGGAACAACATGAAAAACAGGCATGGTACACCACAAATCCTTTGAGCTTACTCTCTTTCTTACCATTGCCAAGGGCACTCGATAAATTCCTCTTTGTTTTGAGCTCTGCTTTCTTTGTGTTGAGCTCCCATTCTAATTCCAGGTCCAGTCAGGGTTTAGCAGGTCAGCTTGAGGCAACAGATAGTTTCATCTGGAACCTGAGTGCCTAGCCTGGGTTTGGTCCACAATTCCCATTTTGATTGGAAATCCCAACCCTTGATTCTGTCCCAGGATCCACATGGGAACTATTAGTGACGGTTTGCAGTTCTCTATTTATGTGGAGCCTCCAGTCCACAGTTTCCATTTGTTGAGGTCTGGTTCAATCCTATCCCTAGTCCCAGATTCCATAGGAATTGTTAGTGGTGTATTCAGGACCTTCTCTTGACCAGTCCACTGTAGTTGGCTACTGCTGGCGTGTCAAGGTGCACATGTCTACACGTCTTGTTTTGTGTAGATTAAAGCTATTACCTAATGAAAATCGCAGAAGTCAAAAAGCCACAAAAATTAGTGGGCATGGGTTGAGCATGTAATCACTGCTAGACACACAACACCTAGCCCAAAGACTCCCTTAGTAGGATAAGTTAGTCATGGACCAGGTTAGATTGACACTGGGTCACCTACCAACCTCAAAAAAATGTCCGTGCAATGATATATACTGTTAAAAAAAAAAAAATTCACATAATTGCCAACCCAGAAGCACATCCTTTTTAGGTATTAGTTTGGCTCTGAGAGATGAAAAGAAAAGAAAATGGGAAACAAAATTAACAAAATAATAAAGTAAAATAAAGCAAGGGAATAATAAAAAATGGGACCCTTAAAAAATCTGAAGAGTTAAGAGTGCTACCTTTTGGCATTTCTGCTTATTTTATGTCTAAGAACTATGGTTTCAGTAACTGTAAATAGTTTTTAAAAGGGAGGGTGGGCAAGATCTCACTAAGCTTATTTTGTGTCCTGAGAACTTGGCTAGGTAACCATCAGGCCGAGGACACCAAAATATGTCCAGCCAGAGACGGGGGTTATGCCTCATTTGTGGCTAAACATGGCTGAACACAAAATGTGGGTTAAATTCCATTTGTGGCTAGGGTCCTACCAAACTGTTTCCAGCCCTCAGGAGAATTACAACCTAGAATTACATGGTTATTATAAGGAACTTTCCAATTATGTAAGATCACTTAGGAAGAGCATTTAAAGCAAGGCTTCTAAACAAACAGGACAGAAATCTATTTTAATAGGCATGCAGAAGCCTCCAAAAGACTTCAAAATTCTAAAATAATTTCATTGAAAGATTTAATAATGAAAAATTAAAGACTTTAGGTGTACCCAAAACAAAAGACTATTAAGACAGACACAATTCCTACCACTCCGCTTTACTCTCCTTTATTTGAGTACTCGTTCTAGTAATCCTCTGTCTTAATTGCCTTTACACTGTAAACCAGTCTGCCAGGTTAGTGGGTTTATACTCCACCTTCCCTCAAAGGGGCCAATGGGCCCCTCCCATAACTGATAGGACTCTGAGTTGTTTTCTGGTAAACTGCTACATTGTTCCCTTAAACAGTAAAAAGGAAACTAAAGTTTAAAATAATGAAAAATGTTGCCAAATTCTGGTAAATACCGCAGCCACGGATGGGATCCTAGAAAAACCGGCAGAAATTAGCTAAGGGTGATAATTCTTCCCAGAGTCAGTTCTCCTGGATCTACCTATAGTACCCAGTAGAAAAGGGAAAATAAAATATCTTTTGCACCCTCTTTAAGATACCTCATAAGTCCAAGGGGTTGTCTAATACTACCAGACATAGTACTGTCTGTCCTGGCTAAAAATTACAAAATAGCTCTGTGGTCAGAAATTGGCCAAATTGTAGAGCCTCGTAGATAATTGTTTAAGGCCTTCTTCCCTAAGGTAACATAAAACTATATACCCAGAAGGAAAGAAAAAACTTCTAGAGGTGTTACAAAAGAATTTATGGGTAGATTAACCTATGATGTCACTTAAATTGCAATTCTATTCTTTGAGGAATTAGGAGGAACTGTCTTTTCAACAGATCTTTGCAAAACTAGAAATGCAGCTGTATAGGCAATTCAAAGTTCACCTATTCCTTTTTACCAATCCCCAAACCTCCCCTATTTATCTTAAAAGGCTTTAGTTTGTATTCCTCCTATGCCTTTGAGATATAAAATTTAAAGCACAAACATCAGGAGGTAATTCTTATCAAAAGAAAAATGTGGGGGGATGCCACTTGGACTTTGGGCTAATAGGACATTGTAAGTGTAAGAAACTATAAGGTTACTGTTTATATCTGTCTGTATGTTTATATATGTCTATATATGTATGTGTTGTAGATAATTGGTATTTTCTACCACCTGATGGTATTGCCAAAATTATTTTTTAAATTAATTCAATTAGCGTAAAACAAATCAAGTGCTTATATGAATAAGTATTTGTAACAATTCTCAAAATATAATAGAAACTAATCCAACTACTTTTTGGGTCCACTTGATTTGGGATAATCCTTGGCAAATAAAAGCTAGTTTAAGTTTGGTTTAATTAAAATAGGTAGGTCTTAAGAGTTATCAGAATTAAATGTAATGAAGACCTATACTTCTATTCTACCTGGATTCACTAGTCAAATAAGTTCATGTTATCTCTCACAAAATTGGTCAGCAAGAAAAATAGTCTGGAATGATGGCTCACTTTGTCTAATGTCTCATAATTTTTTGTAGGTGGTTGAAACATAATTTTTAACAAGTAAGGTAAATATATATAAATAGAATAAGAAGTTTGTAGGTGAACTTCTTAAATAGTTTTCCCAAATAGTTTTCGGTAACCTGAAATCTGAAAGTTTTGCTAAGTTGAAAGATAAGTGAATGACTTATATGACTTAATGACCTGAATATCCAGGTCATTTCCAAATAAGATAAAATATTGAATATTAATTATTTAACATGGGCTTAGCCACTTTTGGCCTCCTTTTACAGAGGAACTAAAGATATTTGGGTGATTAGTAAATGTGTTTTGTGCCATACTGACACATTTACTATGAGAAAACATATATTTCTAAAATTATTTTTACATTTTTCAAGCTAAAGAATGCTAATATAAAGACAGTTCATAATATTTTGCTTCTTTGTGGTCAACAAAAATTAAAGTTTTTAGCTTTAAAAATTCTAATATATAATTAAAAATACTAGAAATAATAAGAGAAACATTTCTGTATTCAAGGGGAATAAGATGTGTGCTTTCAGTGAAAGAAGGCATGAAGAATGGAGATGCATTTTTGTGGAAGAAAAATAAAGTTGTAGAAGGTTTGTGGAAAAGGGATCATTGAAAAAGGATTTTATGCATGGTCAGTGCTGCCTAAGATTAGAATGAATTTAATTAAGTAAATGAATTTTAATATCAAAAGTAAGCTGGCACAAAATTAAAGTCTGATTTTGTCTCGGTTTAAAGAAAAAAAAAAAGATTTCTCAAACTATTGATCTGCTCTTGATAAAAAATTGTAAAAGATTTTTCCTTACCTTTTTAAGTAATCTACCTAGAAAGCAAAGATTTTGTGTTTTATCAAAATGATTTTTTGTGCTTTATCAGGTCTTTGATTACTTAAGAAAGGTGAGTTTTCTCTATTAAAAGAGGTTAAGGCCTTTTGACACTGATTTAACTTTCTGTATTTGCCTGCAATGTCTTTAATTATCACTATGGTTAAATGGATAACTAAGCACTGTTTCTCCGTGAACTATGACCCTTTTTAAGCAAGTATTTTAAAACTTTTTTGATATTTTTGACAAACTTTTCAAAATCAAATTCCAAATGAAGTATTTCTGACCTCAAACTAACTTTGGAATATTCAACAGGGTCTCTGGAACATCTTAAAAGATCTGTTCTCTCTCCTTACAAAAAGAGAGATGTTACATTAATTAGACTTATTTCACATGTTAAATTACAGGGTTAACATTGTCAAACAAGTATAAAACTGATTATTTCTTGGCATTTTATCTTAAAACGTTGTTTGTCAGAGAAAGAACCAAATTTCTTTGTCAGCTGTATTGTAATAAATTCTTATCAGAATTTTTTAACCATGGCCATTTTTACATCTTTATTATTCACAAAAAGTCACTGTGTTACTCTGATGCATTTGCAAAAATGTTTCTGCAAAGTGATTCATATTCAAGGAAGCTCATGGAAAGGAGTTTCTAGACAGGTACCCTAGAGTACATGTCTCTTATCACAAAACTGAAGTGGGTAAGAATTTCCGGACCTAACGGAAAAACTGAATTCAAGCAGATCAATTATTAATTACACAGAACTACATGAACTGAAGAGACTGATTATAATTTGTTAAGACTTCTTATTTGAAACATTGCTTTTTCCTTAATGTTTTGTTTTTCCATATTTAAGTAAACTTTTTCTCTTAAGCTATGTACAACATACAATAATTGGGTAAAAGCATACCTTTATAAATAAAGATGACAGATTTAGTTTTCCTTCTTCCCTGATCCCCCTAGAATTCAGAAACTCTTGAATATTCTTTTCATGGCAAAAGAGTTATTTACATAAGTTCAATAAGAATCTTTCTCCCTATAATAGGACACAATCAGAAACATTGGTTATATTACCAAGGTTTGGGCTGGAATGTCATATTTGAGAGAGATGTGCACAGACCCAGATATGACCAGATAAGCTTCAGAAAATAAGTTTGACTTCCCAGAGCTAATAAAGCCCCTTGGAAGAATTAACCTGGTATCTTGCTTAGAAGGTTCCAGCAAAGCAGTCTTTAAAAGAGCCTATATGGTCAATCACTGGTCTTGTGCACTTATATAAATAATCACACCAAGTTTAACTTTTTTAATGTTTGTTTTATTTATTTTGAGAGAGAGACAGAGCATGAACAGGGCAGGGGGCAGATAGAAGGGGAGAGAGAATCTCAAGCAGACACTGCCCAAAATTGCAAACTGTGAGATCAGGACCTGAACAGAAATCAAGAGTCAGACACTTAACTGACTGAGCCACTCAGGCACCCCAATAATTAGGCCAAGTTTCATGAAAACAAATTTGGTCTACTCTGGTGGTAACTGTAGAGAGAAACAATTAGTTTGTGCATTTGTAGATACTAGATTCTAGTCCTATTAATTGTCTTTGAGATTTTCTTATATACCTGTAAATTGAAGTGGATCCTTAATTCAAGTCTCTGTCACCCTTCCAATCTGGAATAACTAAGAATAAGGACTGCCCTTGAATCTCCTTGAAAGGGACTATACCAGCTTTTCCACACCGCCCAGATGACTATCAGACATTGGGGGCTTGAACTGTGAGTACAGTAGCTGAAGAAGTCTCCACCTGACATCTGGTCCTGTACAAACACTAGAGACCCTGAATCAAATTGATTAGGAAGAGAAGTAGACTGCTTCCTGCCAAGATGCCAGATGAAGACTTCTTACTTTAACTGAACTTGAAACCCTTCTTCCCTTAACTCTGGCACTGGCCTGGAAAGATAACACCATCATTTGTACCTCCCAGGCCATTGGTAAGCAGGGTAATATCTGATATTTAGAACAATTTTTATGTCAGGCTGGAAAAAATCTGACTGACCCCTGTTTTTTTTTTTTAAATATGAAATTTATTGTCAGATTGGTTTCCATACAACACCCAGTGCTCATCCCACAGGTGCCCTCCTCAATACCCATCACCCACCCTGAGCTCCCTCCCACCCCCCATCAACCCTCAGATTGTTCTCAGTTTTTAAGAGCCTTTTATGGTTTGGCTCCCTCCCTCTCTAACTTTTTTTTTTCCTTCCCCTCCCCATGGTCTTCTGTTAAGTTTCTCAGGATCTACATAAGAGTGAAAACATATGGTATCTGTCTTTCTCTGTATGACTTATTTCACTTAGCATCACACTCTCCAGTTCCGACCCCTGTTTTGAATGCACAAATGCAAGCATCCCTGCACATGAATCCATTAACAGTGCCTTCTCAGTGGAACTCGCGTGTGCCCAACAGGGCTTATCTTTGTGGTGGTTATTGTTCTCCTTGGGCCAATGAATGCTTAGATGGCTGGTGTATAGCCAGGCAATGACTCTTAAGTCATCTAGTTGTTTCCCTGTTATACCTCATTGGTCAACACCCCTGAATTTGTTGCTGAGTTAGAAAGGATCTACAAGGAGGCAGTGTTTCAAAATTAGCTTCTTTTGGTAGATCACTGCTCCTATGTCTAGGAGTAAGTGTCAATGAGGCTATAATCAGGAATCTCTCCTTGACTCGTGAAAGTATTGTAGAATCTACTGCTAAGACAATAGCTGCCCAACAAAAATCCTTAGACTCTCTGGCCAAAGTTTTCCTTGTTAATAGGAGAGACTTTATTTTTTTTTTTAGCAGAACAAGAAATTGCCTGTGCTGTATCCAATACCACCTGCTACATCTTGACTAACATTTCTGTGAAAGTCAAAACTCAGTTACATAAGACCAACTAGCAAGCCACTTGAATTAAAAAGGTGGCTCCTGCACCAATTTGCATTCCCACCAACAGTGCAAGAGGGTTCCCATTTCTCCACGTCCTCTCCAGCATCTATAGTCTCCTGATTTGTTCATTTTGGCCACTCTGACTGGCGTGAGGTGATACCTGAGTGTGGTTTTGATTTGTATTTCCCTGATAAGGAGCGACGCTGAACATCTTTTCATGTGCCTGTTGGCCATCCGGATGTCTTCTTTAGAGAAGTGTCTATTCATGTTTTCTGCCCATTTCTTCACTGGGTTATTTGTTTTTCGGGTGTGGAATTTGGTGAGCTCTTTATAGATTTTGGATACTAGCCCTTTGTCCGATATGTCATTTGTGAATATCTTTTCCCATTCCGTTGGTTGCCTTTTAGTTTTGTTGGTTGTTTCCTTTGCTGTTCAGAAGCTTTTTATCTTCATAAGGTCCCAGTAATTCACTTTTGCTTTTAATTCCCTTGCCTTTGGGGATGTGTCGAGTAAGAGATTGCTACGGCTGAGGTCTACCCTATGACCCAGCAATAGCACTGCTAGGAATTTATCCAAGGGATACAGGAGTACTGATGCATAGGGCCACTTGTACCCCAATGTTCATAGCAGCACTCTCAACAATAGCCAAATTATGGAAAGAGCCTAAATGTCCATCAACTGATGAATGGATAAAGAAATTGTGGTTTATATACACAATGGAGTACTACGTGGCAATGAGAAAAAATGAAATATGGCCTTTTGTAGCAACGTGGATGGAACTGGAGAGTGTGATGCTAAGTGAAATAAGCCATACAGAGAAAGACAGATACCATATGGTTTCACTCTTATGTGGATCCTGAGAAACTTAACAGGAACCCATGGGGGAGGGGAAGGAAAAAAAAAAAAAGAGGTTAGAGTGGGAGACAGCCAAAGCATAAGAGACTGTTAAAAACTGAGAACTGAGGGTTGATGGGGGGTGGGAGGGAGGGGAGGGTGGGTGATGGGTATTGAGGAGGGCACCTTTTGGGATGAGCACTGGGTGTTGTATGGAAACCAATTTGTCAATAAATTTCATAAAAAAAATAATAAAGCCATATATAATCATGAAAAAAAAAAAAAAGGTGGCTCCTTCAGTGGGGTCTTTGACTGATCTGATTTTGTTTGGTTTGGGTCTTGAGGACAATGACTCCAAAGTGCACTCCAAATATTGGAAATTATCCTGCTTCTAATAATCAAGAGTAATCTCCCTGGTGTGTTGTAATCTCTCAAGGGCTTCAAATTCATGTTCACAGCTGCTAACCACCAAGCAAATGATCTCCCTAAAACTGGAAAGTTAGAAAAGGAACAAAGAGAATGACTGACTTAAAAACTGTGAACCTAAAGCCATGGCCTGTTAATATCACAAAGATTAAGCAAAAATGTCCCGACGTGTGAATACTACACAAAAAGTTTTGAAAAGCTTCAAGAACAAGAACTACAGAATAGTAGCTGAGAATGATTAATACCTTAAAATACATTTCTCACTTAACTTGAAAGTCTGATCAAAAGGGAGGAATTATTAAAAAGAAACAACTGGAACAAAAATCGAGTCACTTGTGCTAAGCCCCACATCAGCAAACCAAAACTTAATACCTAACCAGGAATGTATTAATACCAGGAATGTATTCTTTAACCAGTCAACTTGGAATTACCTGCTCATCCCTAGTGAGGTATTCCCCAATAATAAAACATTTTCTATCCCCTATAGGTAAGTTACCTAAGCCTGAAAGAATCAACTGTTTGCTAAAAAAAACTTCCTTTTTCTGCCTCCTTTCTGCCTTTAAAGACCTTCCCTTTTCTGCAGCTGTTGAGAGCTCCTTTCTATTTGCTAGACAGAATGCTGCCCAGTTCATGAACTGATGAATAAAGCCAACTTGATCTTTAAATTTACTCAGTTGAATTGTTGTGCTTAAAAAGAGCACTTAAAGGTATATAAAAATGGATTAGACTGCCTCAAAAGATGTAGATTGCTCCATCGTTGATGTAAGAATTGTCTCTAAGGGTTACTATGGTAAAGACTTTTGTACTATATATATGGTACTATCATAAATTTACTTAAATTATGAACATCATTACTATAGCCTTTTCAATTCTGCATTCTGCAATAATACTAGTGTTACCCTAAGAGTAAAGCATGCAATTAAAACAACCCTGAATTCTAGGTAGATACACTTTTGTTTGCATCCCCAAATAAACTCTATCTCTACTAAAGAAAATTTATGACACATATTAGAAAATTTTACGTTTTAAGGAATGAAATAGTTGTTTGTGAAAGTATCCTGCCTAGGAATTTACTGTAGCTGTTAAACCTTAAAATATCCCCTCAATTAACATCTTTAGTATTTTATGTGTAGCATTTTGTCTTGCCTAGCAGATGTCACACTTTGCCATGAATATATTTAACTATTTTATGATACATTTTCTAATTTTCATTTGTATCTTTTGTGATGGATTAAAATAGGACTTAATTAGATAGCTTCCTCAATAACAAGCTACATTAGAACATCATGTAGAAATGGAGTGTAGTCATCAAAGGCAATTAATGTAAAAATGTGGTCTGCAGGCCCTAACTTTTATTGCCATAAATATTGTCACTCCAAATGAATAATTTTCACTTCAAGGAAGGTGAGGACTATATGGAATGTTCAAAATTCTCTCCTTAATCAACATGTAGATTAATACTTATTTTAATTTCAAAAGGTAAATATTTTATTTTTTAGATTGACTCAAATGTAATGTAAATTAAATACATACTGATACCAAAAATACAGTGTAATTCACAAGGCATAGCTTTTAAAACTTGCGTCCTAAACCTGAAAAATTAAATAAAGGCTTAGAAAATAATTTTATTATTGGAGTTCTAAAAGAGCATTATTAAGGGCAACTGGGTGGCTCAGTCAGCTAAGCATCTGATTCTTGATTTTGGCTCAGGTCATGATCTCAAAGTTTGTGAGATCGAGCCCTGCATCGGGCTTTGTGCTGATAGTATGGAACCTGCTTGGAATTCTTGCTCTCCTTCTCTCCCTCTGCCCCTTCCCTGCTCTCTCTCTCTCTGTCTCCTTCTCTCAAAATAAATAAACATTAAAAATATAATAATAAAAAATAAAAGAACATTTAAGTAATTCCACTAAGTTAATAGTTTAAATCAAATATATTTGATATTTTGGATATTGTTTATACAGCTATAACACTCTAAAATAAACTATTATTTATTTTCCTGCTTCTCTATTATCTTTTCTCCATTATTATACTATATTTTCAAATATCAAATGATGTGGTATAAGGAGTGTGATATTGTGATTTATAAGAAATACATATACTTAGTCATTCAGATAACAAAAATAGATTTCTCATATACATTTGGCCTTCATTAATAGTTCCTGGCTCACAGCTCTCAAAACCCTTGGAGCTTCCTGAGTGATAAGAGCTATGGGAGCATGTTTTGTTATAATATTTGGTCTCTTGCCCTAAGTTCCTGAAAAAATGCTTCAGAGTTATAGAGGTGAAATGGAGATCTTATTATTCATAACAAGCCTTTTATACCCCAACTGGGTTTATGTTAATGAAGTGACTTGCAAAGCACCTAAGGGTAGAGGGGCTGGTTACCAAGGGAACCAAAATGAATAAAGGGTTGGAACTTTCAGTCCCATACCCTGATTTCTGGGGAAGAGAGAGGAGAGGGGAAGTTGAATCAATCACTAATGGCCAGCAAGTTAATCAGTTTTGCCTACATAATAAAGACTCCATAAAATCTCCAAAGAAGAGGGTTCGAGGAGCCTCCACACTGGGAACCAGAATGTTTCCATGTGTCACCATGCTGGGTCCCAAGCTCAATGAAGACAGAAACTCCTTTGTTAGGGAGCCTCATCTTATATATCGCTTCATCTAGCTATTGACTCATATCCTTTCATATCCTTTGTAATAAATTGGTAATCTAGCGAGTAAACAGGTTTTCTGGACTTCTGTGTGCTGTTTTAGCAAATTAATCAAACCTGAAGAGGGAGTTATGGGAACCTCTGATTTACAGCCTTTCAGCCAGATGTACAGGTAACAAGCTGAAATTCCAATTGGCTTCTTGAGTTGGAAGGGGGTGTTAGAACCTCCAATTTGTAGCCAGTTGGCCAGAAGCACAGGTAACAACCTGAGCTTGTAACTGTTGTCTAAAGTGGAGGGTGGTCTTGTGGGTCTGAGCCTTTACCTGCAAGATCTGATTCTCTCTCCAGATAGATAATGTCAGAACTGAGTTGACTCTCATATACCCTGCTTATGTTTGAGGATTGCTTGGTATTGTGTGTGAAACTCCAACTCCCCTATACTGAAATTGGGTCTCAGAATATGAAAAGGAGCAGAAAAATAATTTGTCTAATATGAAAAAAGCTGAATGTCTACATTAAAAGATAATAATTCCATATACACACATATACTACCTAACCATTTATTTATTAGAAATAAAGCACACTTTTCACTATTTCTGTGTATCTATGGAGGGACTGCTTAATAAGAGTCATTTCATTTTACAAACTTTAATAAGAAATATTTTACTTATTCCCAGGGCATATGTAATTTTCCCTCAGCTAACTTTTTTCATGAACAAGAACTTTCTCCTTTTTCAAAACAAGAAGCTATAAAGAAAACTAGTCTCAGTAGACCAGCTGAAAAACAGTAGCTGGCAAATTTACACAAAAGAAGTTTCAGGGAATCAATTATGATACCCTTAGTTTTAATCACTGTTCTTCTTGCCTACCACAAATCTATATTAGACATTAGGTAAGTGTCTAGTTTAACATCACTTCCTAAATTTAATTTTCTAGGTTGCACTTATCAACTCTGCTCTTAAACGTTACCTCAAATGTTTGTGATATTTTGTGAATTTTGATGGATGTGTTGAAATACAGCTTTTATTAATCAGAAGACTTCAGGGCTCCAACTTTACACTTTTACTAAGATCCTCACTAAACATTATACATTTATACCATTCTCTGGATTTTGTTTCCTCTTGCCCTTTTTCTCTTTGTGTTCAATATATGCCAAAAATTTTTAAAAAGGCAAATCGCAGAAAGAACACTTAGAAACGACTTAACTCCCCTCTTCCACAAATTGAGAGAAATAAATCCTTCTCAAATGGTTGTTCTGAGGAAAGCATGTATCACAATGCTTAGCACAAGTACACTATAAATAGTGCTTGGATCATTTTCCCTATGGGTTTGTATTTAATCCCAAAGTCTAGCAATTTTACTTGTACTTCTGGCCATTCCCGCCTAGGTATTCTCCACATAACAGGTAGATTTACATGAGGCTTACACAGACACATTTTTACCAGTATTTTTTTTACCTATCATTACCTCACACAATCACTTTCTTTTCTAAACTATTGCTTCATAAAATATTACTTTATTTTTTTAATGTAAAGTAAGAAAGCAATATCACTTGGGATTTAACATACAAATTTGGCATCAATGAAATTTTATATTTGTACCGAAACAGGTGCCTCAATCTTACAATTAATCAGAATAAACTTATAGTAAAATATATTTGAATAGATTCACAATACAAGGTAGAAATACCTATCAGGACACCATGACAATTCTTACTTATTTGAATCTAACTCATTTAATAAGATAGTGAAACATTTTTTCTTGAAGCAGATCCTTGCAAATTGGTTAAGAAAATGGAAGAGACACTTAATCAGATATCTGCTACTAAGTCTCAGACATGGTGAGCTTGCCTGTAGACCACTTCTATGAATTTGCAATTTAACGTGGAAAAGCTTAATGAACACATAGGATCCAAATGAGCATGGTGCTGAAATTCTGGAGGCCTCTCTGAAATTTGGCCTGGTGACTACTATGGGGATTATCGAATATTTGGGATTTGTGATTCTCAGTATTATACTTTCCTAATCTTATTCATTCATAACGAAGTAATGGCTGCTGTATACAATCAAAACTGATTACATTCTACACTAAGTTTATAGCCATCAATGTAATGAGACAATTTTGTAAGAAAGATGAATCATATTTTATCAGTCATATATTGAAATCTCAGAACATAAGATGTAAAGAATATAAATAACATGTAGGAAATGATTCAGAACTAAAACTCAATCTCAATTTCCTCGAATCTCAGGACAGTAATCATATTAGAACACACACAAATACAAACACATGTACTCACACATGTTTAAGGAAGAAAGTAAGAATTAGCAATGAAAAAAGTTCTGTATTTTATTTGATGTTTTTAAATGCATCTCAACTAGTTCTGTGCATGTGAAACAGAAGATAGAATGGCATGAAAGACCTAAAATAGTAACAGTAAAATTTTAGGAATCAAAAAGGAAGACCAGAGGAAACATTAAAGGGAGTAAGATGGGAAGGTAAAGTTCCTCTCATTTTCCTTTATTCTTCCTAAAATTTTACTAATTTTACTAATTCAATATTTGGAACACAATAAACCTCCATGAAGATGCTAAGATATTTATATTTGGTTAGTAATGAGAGGGAATCAATATATTAAAAAGAGTTATGGGAGAAAATGTTATGTTTTAATGGACTTTAAACCCAAAATAGTGTGGATTGGAGAGTGGAAAAATAATCACCCATAATACAGACTAGGATAAAAAACAAAACAAAACAATTCAGCAGTTGAAAATGTTGAGTATGACTGTTACAAATCTCCAGCAGAACGCTCAACAATGTTGCCTAGCAATGAAACACTCCTAATCCTCTAAGAACATGGGTATGAACTGAAAGTCTTTTTAAATTCATTACCATGAGAATTATAATGTCACATCAAATATCTAAAACGAAAGTTAATTATCATCTTTACAAGAAGGAAAATAATATGCATGATGAAGAATTTTTATCAGCATTTGCATCATAACCATTTAAAATGAATTTTGGAATGTTCTGTTTAGTCTGAGTTTTTAGTTTTGGATAAAACTACAAAATTCCAATTTTCTAGTTACAAAAAATCAAAGTATTTCAGTAAAAATTTATGGATGATAGCCAGTAAAAATGGGAAAGGAAACCTCACTTTTTACCACATTGTATAATTTGACACTGACAGTGACAACAAATAAAAGTCAAAATTCACACACAATTTTGTAAAAGCAAAACAATGCTCAATGAAGACATGGTTTTTAGATAAATAAAATCTTCATTTATTAATTATCTTTGGTTTCTCACCTGGGAGCATGCTTGAATAGACACATACTTTTCATTTTTTTCTAGATGTAACCTTGTAATACTACCTTGTGGTTTAAATATAAAACCTTTGTTATGTTCAGAAAATACAGACAAAAGAAAATTCTTCCAATGGTAAAGAGATTACTATTTATATATACATATAAATTAAATAATGTACCAAAAGAAACATATTTAGAGTGTCTATTCTAGGTTGCAAGGATAGCTAGGAGAGATGAAGTTTGAATATAGAAACAGAGATAAAAAACTTTAGAGAAGCTCGCAGACTGCTAATTGCTCAGCCAAGTAAACTCATTTAAAACACAGGACCATGAATGCTATTACAGAGGTAACCACAGGTTGGGCACATAGGGGAAAGAAACAACACAAGGGCGGGGAATAAAGAGATGCCTCCTGAAGGAAGTAATGCTTGAACTAAGCCTTGAAAGTAGAGTAGGAATTCACAAGGTGAAGACAGGATGAGGATGTGTGGGGAGAGGATGAGGAAGTTGTACATAAAAGAAAAACTATTGCCACAGTGTGAGGTGTGAGGGATGTCTTACTCAGTGGAATCCCAGATGTTCACAGCAGTTGCAGCAAGAAGTTTATGTGGGATTAAGGTGGATAACGGGGTGAAAATTCAAAAGCACCAGGTTTTGAGGAAATCATACATGATAAAATGTTTAAATTTTATACTCAAGAAAATATGGACTGAGGAACTGAAAAAAATCACTATGATCAATATCATATCACATATTTTTGAACACCAATAAATAGAGCAGATAGAGTATCACATCACCTCTAAAAATTTTAGTGGAAATTTCCTACAAGGATACTCTCTACATAACCTAGTACAACCACCCAACCAGCAAATTAACATGGAAAACAATACCACCAATAGATTACCATTTAATATACATATCTCACTCAAGTTTTGACAACTTTCCCAATAATTTCCTCCTTAGAATTTTTTTTCCTTCTGACCTACACTATACTCCAAGAATATGTTTCACTTTTTTTTTTAATTTTTTTTAACGTTTATTTATTTTTGAGACAGAGAGAGACAGAGCATGAACGGGGGAGGGGCAGAGAGAGAGGGAGACACAGAATCGGAAGCAGGCTCCAGGCTCGGAGCCATCAGCCCAGAGCCCGACGCGGGGCTCGAACTTGCAGACGGCGAGATTGTGACCTGAGCTGAAGTCGGACGCTTAACCAACTGAGCCACCCAGGCGCCCCAATGTTTCACTTTTAAGGTCATATATCCTTTGTCTCCTTCAATCTGGAACTGTTCCTAAATCTTAGCTTTACTTTTGTGACCTTAATATGCTTTAAGAGTATGGCCAGTTAGTTTATTTGATATTTCTTTATGATCATTTTCAGATTCTGCCTTTGTTAGGTATATTACAAAAATAATTTTGACTTGTCCCATTACTAATAACCATTTGGTGAAGATGATGACTTCAGTCATCCCTGCAAAGTTACACTTTTCCCTTTGTAATTGATAAGTATTTGGGGGCCTACTTTAAGACTGAAAATATTCTATTCTAAACAAACTTTCTAGTTAGCATCTGTTGACAATATTAGTCTAAATCGATTACTGTTATAACAGTTGTCAAAGGGTGATTTTCTAATGCATCATTCTTTCTACATTTAATTGTCATTGTTCCATAAGGGAGAGTTTTCACTTCCCTCCATTTATTTAATATTTATTCATTTATATCGGTAGGGATCCAAGGGTTTCTATTTTATTTAATAGGTAATAATCTGTCATTATTACTATTTATTTTAGAGCTCAAAATTGTCCTAGATTTGCTCAGTGAAAACCCTTCAAGTTTGTTTCTACTTTTTTGTTTTGTTTTGTTTTGACAACAACCCAAATTTTTTGCAAACTGCCTTGTAAATCAGGATAGTCCTGGTTCATCTTGGACTTTCACAGCCACATCCCCATAACCAGTCATTACTCTAAGAGCCCTGGTGCCTTTGAGTAGAAAATGGTATTTAAGATCTACATATTTGGTGAAATAATTTCTCCCGGGTGTCATTGCTTCTTAGCCCTTTCAAAAGACAAATCTAGAAAATATATATGTATATAAGCACATAAACATATAGATATCTCTCTATATATTTCTTTCTATATGTTAAAAATCCAAAGTACACACCAATGCGTCCAAGTTCAATCCAATACTACAGATATCAATTGGCCTCCACTATACAATGAGAAATTGATGCCCATTATCATTAATGCATTTACTTGTTTACTCATTTCTTGTGTAACCAGTTTCTGACTCCATTAGTTGCTTCTTTACCCCCAAAACTCTTCAGGCCCACTGATGATCATGGCATCTCTTAGCCCTAATACTCTTGGTTCCTGCTCATCAGACCTTACTTTAAAATCAAGGGAAGGAAAGGAAAGGGAGGGGAGGGGAGGGGAGTGGGGGGTGGGAATGCAAGAGAAGGGAAAGGAAGGGAAGGGAAGGGAAGGGAAGAAAAGAATAGAAAAAGAAACCAATTAATATTTTTAAAAAGAAAAGTAAGAATAGAAGACAAGGACAAGGTAGAATAAAAACAAAAACTTTACCTTGGGTAACAACACCCAGGACTCTTCAGCTTTTGAATATTAAAATGTGTAGTTTGGTCTCAATATAGTAGTGAATTTTTTCCAAATATAAAGCCCCAGCCAGTTCAGGCAGCAAGAATTCTGCCTCACAAAAATACAAATCTGAAGTTTATTAGGAAGAAAAAAATATTTCACTGTATATTTTCTTACTATTTATTGACCTAGAACTTATAAAAAAACACAAAAACAAACAAACAAAAAAAAAACCAAAGTGAAGAAATCTCAAGTCTCTTACAAGTCATATATTTTAAGATCAGGAATAGTTTGATTTTTCCCCTTTCATATTTGAAATAATATAAAGTAAAAGTTCTATCTCAACTTAAATATTATTACTTTCACAAAACTGTCCCAATACCCCAAGAAGCGGTTAGATGCTTCTTCAAAATGAGCACCTAATCCAGTAGTTACTCCAAGGGAAGTCCTATTCTCATTACCTATCTATGTCTGCTCCACTTGACTGTAAGGTCTTTGAAGGCAAGAATGGCTATCTCATTTGTTTTCCTATTACAACACTAACAGAGGGCTTGGAAGAATTAAAAAAAAAAGTGCTGCATACATATCTCCCCAGAGAATGAATAAATCAATTCTTTAGATGTCATTCTAGTTTCAGGGCAACTGTGAAGTCAATCTAAAGTTAAAAGTTCTCTAGTGCTATAATATTAGCACTTACTCTCCTAACATTGGTTTCCTGATTTAAATTCAACACTGCATTATTCACATGTTTACATTAATGCCCTCTATGACCTTTCGTGTACTATAAAAATCCTTATCCATCTTATATTTGTGTGGGTTTGTTTTTTATTGATTTCCTAAGTTAATTAACTCTGTGCTACTCACCCTTGAACTTCATTTTATTTACAGTCACCAAGGTCATTTGAACCATGCAAAAGTCTTTTCTCTAATAGAACAACAAACAAATTTAAACTTCTGTCATTTTTCAAAATGATGAATATATTCCTTATTCATTTCCTAGCTCTTTCAGTAAGATATTAGAATCCATTGGACTCCAGTCCAAAACGAATCTGGGTTGTCTTGGTATTCAATATCTAGCTATCATGTGTGTGTGTATAAAGTTCTGGTATTGGTTATCTTTTTTAATCTTTAAAAAACATATAAACTCAGTATTTTCATATCCATTTTAAAGTTGGGATTTATGAGCTGAGATACTTTCGATGATTTATCCAAAATCACACAAGTGGCTGAATGGCTATCTACTTTAGTATATAAACTCCAAATCACATGTCTTTCACTATCTCACCCCAATTGTTTCCCTAGCTTTTTATTTTGAAATGTTTCAAACTTATTGGAAGGTTGAAAGGCTAGTTCAGTCCTCATTGGTATACGCTTCACCAAGACTCGCCAATTATCCTGCTTGCTTTGCTTCTTGCTCTGTATCTAATTCTTTTTCTCACATTTTCTCTAGATATATAGAGATACAGATACATACATATATGCACATAGAATTTTTTTTCTTTGATGAACCATCTGAACATAGTTGCATATACCAGAATATTTCACACTTAAATAATTTAGCTTGTATCTCCTAAGCACAAGGAAATTATATTCTGATAGTATTCATAGTATTCTTGCCACAAATATTTAACCTGAATCAAACAAGGAAGAAACTATTAGACAAAGCCAGAGTAAGACGTGTCCTAGAGAATAATAAAGTTGGAATCTTTAAAAATATTAACACACAAAAAAAGGATGGGAGGACTATTCTAGATGAAGGGAGAATAAAGTACCATGGAAACTAAACACAAAACAGGAGTTTTAATTGGATCCTCTACAAAAAAATGAAAATAAAAAAAAAACAGCTATGAATGACATTTTGAGGACAGTCGGAAAAATATGAATATAGGTGGCATGTTAGATAATATTCCATTATTCATACTAGTGTTTTTCAGAACCAAAATAATAAGTGTGTCTATAACACTGTATTTTTTCTAAAACTGCCTGTGTACATATTGAGATTCACAAGAAATGTGGTTTTATGTTTTCTCCAATATACATGCACATATATATATACAGACCAAAAAGGATTATGTGTTTTTATTCTTTTTATAAATACAGAATGTGAATGTCTGTAAGTCTTTTTATGATACATCAGAGTTTTAGATAGAGCTACGGAGGTAAAAAAAGCAATTTAAATTCGACACTTTGTTTTATGTTCAGAGAAGATTAAGTCAGGTTAAATATGTTCAGATATTTAACTAGTTATTATTAACACTAGCAATTTATATAAGACACTTGATTATTTTCTTCCCAATAGTGGGACAATAGATAATTTCTTCTCTTACAATAAACACGGCTTTTTTGACCAGCTATTCAGTCATATACACAGCAAGTCTTTCAAAAGATCAGAGACATATGGATGGGGATTATTAAACATATAAAGTTTATTTTATTCATACCATTACATATATAAAAAATTTAATTACACAAAATATTTTAGAATCTAAAGATGAAAGGCTATACAAGAGAGAAAGAGAAATGACCATGACGACGAAGGGGAGAAACTATAAAGAACAGAGGGAAAAAAAAAATAAATCAACATAATAAATCTTCAAAATTGATAAAGATCTGTTCAAGTATATAAGAATTTTCTTCCTAATCTAGTCACAATGTGGAATATAATGAAATTTAGGTGTAGGTTGGAGCATTATAAGTTCAAATTAGACAATTACATGAATGTTCATTAATTATACTCATAAAGGCTTAACTGAAATAGTGATTCTTTGTTGCTGATTATTAATACATGTATTTAAAACAATAAATAGAAATAATCCATTTGGAGTTTGTTCTTTATAAAAAAAAATTTCTCCAATACTGCTGACATAGGGCCTGATCATTTTTTTTTAATCAATTGAAACTGAATTTGAATATCACAGACATAATTACATTATTTTTGTACTGCTAGCTATTAGCTTTATGGTAAATAATAAGTATTCAAAAGTGTATTTTAAAACTATATACCTAAGAAGAGTCAGAGCTCTGTTTATATGATCAGTAGCCCTAATTAAAATAATCATTCATAAAATATTCCTTGAATTGAATTTAAAGAGGTATTAAAAAAAGACAATACATAAATAAAGAGTAGATTAACTTCTACAGGAAAATTTCATGTCCAGAACTTAGAAGTTCTTAATCAGTACAGTCTATGGCTATATTTTTCTACATAAATAGAAAAGAATAGACTCATTATTTATTTTGTCAAGGTAAAGTACATTACCATGTGAAGAACAACCATTTCACCCTATTCTACTCTTGTTGTCTTTATCAGCTCAGCTGTTAATGCTAAATTTCCATTTCAACCCTAGAATTGTCTTTTGTCTTTCCCTAGCTCTTTTTTTTTTTTATATTTTTTTTATTTTTTTTTATTTTTTATTTATTTTTTTTTAATGTATTTTCTGTTCCTTATGATTTTCTTTTTTTTTTTTTTTTTTTTTATGAAATTTATTGACAAATTGGTTTCCATACAACACCCAGTGCTCATCCCAAAAGGTGCCCTCCTCAATACCCATCACCCACCCTCTCCTCCCTCCCACCCCCCATCAACCCTCAGTTTGTTCTCAGTTTTTAAGTCTCTTATGCTTTGGCTCTCTCCCATTCTAACCTCTTTTTTTTTTTTTTCCTTCCCCTCCCCCATGGGTTCCTGTGAAGTTTCTCAGGATCCACATAAGAGTGAAACCATATGGTATCTGTCTTTCTCTGTATGGCTTATTTCACTTAGCATCACACTCTCCAGTTCCATCCACGTTGCTACGAAAGGCCATATTTCATTTTTTCTCATTGCCACGTAATATTCCATTGTGTATATAAACCACAATTTCTTTATCCATTCATCAGTTGATGGACATTTAGGCTCTTTCCATAATTTGGCTATTGTTGAGAGTGCTGCTATGAACATTGGGGTACACGTGGCCCTATGCATCAGCGCTCCTGTATCCCTTGGATAAATTCCTAGCAGTGCTATTGCTGGGTCATAGGGTAGGTCTATTTTTAATTTTCTGAGGAACCTCCACACTGCTTTCCAGAGCGGCTGCACCAATTTGCATTCCCACCAACAGTGCAAGAGGGTTCCCGTTTCTCCACATCCTCTCCAGCATCTATAGTCTCCGGATTTGTTCATTTTGGCCACTCTGACTGGCGTGAGGTGATACCTGAGTGTGGTTTTGATTTGTATTTCCCTGATAAGGAGCGACGCTGAACATCTTTTCATGTGCCTGTTGGCCATCCGGATGTCTTCTTTAGAGAAGTGTCTATTCATGTTTTCTGCCCATTTCTTCACTGGGTTATTTGTTTTTCGGGTGTGGAGTTTGGTGAGCTCTTTATAGATTTTGGATACTAGCCCTTTGTCCAATATGTCATTTGCGAATATCTTTTCCCATTCCGTTGGTTGCCTTTTAGTTTTGTTGGTTGTTTCCTTGGCTGTGCAGAAGCTTTTTATCTTCATAAGGTCCCAGTAATTCACTTTTGCTTTTAATTCCCTTGCCTTTGGGGATGTGTCCAGTAAGAGATTGCTACGGCTGAGGTCAGAGAGGTCTTTTCCTGCTTTCTCCTCTAAGGTTTTGATGGTTTCCTGTCTCACATTTAGGTCCTTTATCCATTTTGAGTTTATTTTTGTGAATGGTGTGAGAAAGTGGTCTAGTTTCAACCTTCTGCATGTTGCTGTCCAGTTCTCCCAGCACCATTTGTTAAAGAGGCTGTCTTTTTTCCATTGGATGTTCTTTCCTGCTTTGTCAAAGATGAGTTGGCCATACGTTTGTGGGTCTAGTTCTGGGGTTTCTATTCTATTCCATTGGTCTATGTGTCTGTTTTGGTGCCAATACCATGCTGTCTTGATGATGACAGCTTTGTAGTAGAGGCTAAAGTCTGGGATTGTGATGCCTCCTGCTTTGGTCTTCTTCTTCAAAATTCCTTTGGCTATTCGGGGCCTTTTGTGGTTCCATATGAATTTTAGGATTGCTTGTTCTAGTTTTGAGAAGAATGCTGGTGCAATTTTGATTGGGATTGCATTGAATGTGTAGATAGCTTTGGGTAGTATTGACATTTTGACAATATTTATTTTTCCAATCCATGAGCAGGGAATGTCTTTCCATTTCTTTAAATCTTCTTCAATTTCCTTCATAAGCTTTCTATAATTTTCAGCATACAGATCCTTTACATCTTTGGTTAGATTTATTCCTAGGTATTTTATGCTTCTTGGTGCAATTGTGAATGGGGTCAGTTTCTTTATTTGTCTTTCTGTTGCTTCATTGTTAGTGTATAAGAATGCAACTGATTTCTGTACATTGATTTTGTATCCTGCAACTTTGCTGAATTCCTGTATCAGTTCTAGCAGACTTTTGGTGGAGTCTATCGGATTTTCCATGTATAATATCATGTCATCTGCAAAAAGCGAAAGCTTGACTTCATCTTTGCCAATTTTGATGCCTTTGATTTCCTTTTGTTGTCTGATTGCTGATGCTAGAACTTCCAGAACTATGTTAAACAGCAGCGGTGAGAGTGGGCATCCTTGTCGTGTTCCTGATCTCAGGGAAAAAGCTCTCAGTTTTTCCCCGTTGAGGATGATGTTAGCTGTGGGCTTTTCATAAATGGCTTTTATGATCTTTAAGTATGTTCCTTCTATCCAGACTTTCTCAAGGGTTTTTATTAAGAAAGGGTGCTGGATTTTGTCAAAGGCCTTTTCTGCATCGATTGACAGGATCATATGGTTCTTCTCTTTTTTTTTGTTAATGTGATGTATCACGTTGATTGATTTGCGAATGTTGAACCAGCCCTGCATCCCAGGATCCCTAGCTCTTTATACAGAAGAAACCATTAGTGACGTCTGTGTTGTTGTTTTTTTTGTTTTTTTGAAATTCTTTAACCAACCTCTCTGCTCATTGTTATATTGGTTCCATGCCTTAGTTTAAATTTCCGTTATTTCTTACATTGTTATTGCACTAAACTCCTGTGATTTCTTTGCTTCTTGTCTTTACACCCTTAACTTATTCCAGACTCTACTTCCATAATTGATGTCAAAAATGCAGAATTTCATCTTCTTATTTCTTTGTCATACTCGGCTATCTATCCTTTCCCCAATTCCTTCCTTGCTAATACAATCCTGATTTTGATCCTATATGGAGTAAATCACATTTTGGGGAAACTGGGAATCATATTTCACATAGGAATTGGTAATTCCATTTCCATAATCAGTGGTCATTTTCTAAATAGGCTTATGGAAGGATTTTGAATATTGACACAAAAGGAATCTACTGGCTAAAATTTCTAGGCAAAGTCCTTGTCAAAAAAAAAAAACCATGAAAAATAAATAATAACTTTAACCCTTACCTTTGGACACTGTTAACTTGAGAATGTGATGCTTGAAATTAATTCACACAAAAGTAATGGAGGAGAAAGAATTGCAAAGAAGCAGAGTGAACAATTGAATTTACTATCCCTAGATCCACTCTGTCTCTAAGCCTTCTTGTTATGTGAGTTAATAAATATCCTAATTCTTCTTTCAGTCAAGCTTTCTTCTATTACTTGAAGCATAAATAAATGATTCTATTCAGAATTCCTGATGATCTTCCTAATTACCCACCTGAGAAAATTCATAATATTTGGTATAGAATTCAAAGCATCTTAGTCATCACAATCTGGATCTATATAACTGTCTTCACATGACTGCTTTCCCCTTCACTCATCTGCCTTCAGATGAGGGAACATTCAGAAATTTGTTCCCAGGGAACATTCAGAAATTTGGGGCTATAGGTGTTTTACTTCTCTGTGTCCTTTGTACTGTAACCTAAATGAACCATGCTAACCACTCCACTTTCCCCTCTTAACCTTAAACCTGACTCATTCTTCCATCTTCAACTTCAATGCTATCTCCAGTGGCAAATCTTATTTGACTCTTAGGATTAGAACTAAACATTTCCTCCTTTGTGTTTTTAATCTCCAAAACAAGTTACTTACATTTTACTTTAAGAATCACATCATGCAAGCATCTAGTAACCCCCATCATCTGCCCTGTATACCACTACATTCTTTTTGTTTAGTGGGAGGGGCTTCATTAAACCTGAAGAAAATTCAGGCAGTGACTAATGAAGTACTGAAGTTTACATCTACTTATCTTTGTAAAATGTACATATTATTGTTTTTATCTTGAAGGAAGAATAGAATTTAATATAATAGCCTCATGAAGGGGGTGCCTGGGTGGCTCAGTTGGTTAAATGTCTGACTCTTGATCTCCCAATTCCTGAGGTGGAGCCCTGTATTGGGCTCTGCAATAACAGTGTTAAGCCTTCTTGGGGCTCTCTCTCTCTCTCTCTCTCTCTCTCTCTTTCTGCCCTTCCTGTCTCTTTCTCTCTCTCTCTCTCTCCCTCTCTTTCTGCCCCTCCTGTCTCTCTCTCTCTCCTTTTCACAAAATAAATAAGCAAACATTTAAAAATAAATTAATTAAAAAGTAAAATAAAATAGCCTTACGAAATAAAGAAACTACTAAGGATAATAAAAAGATGAAATACATTTGGTTGGTTTGTGTTTGCTTTTCTTTTTGTTGACTCTGCAGGGGAAAAGGCTAGAGAGGCAGAAACTGAAGGAAGTGATTCAGAAGGAAACATGTGAGACTGGGTCAAAGCTGATTTAAGTGAAAGTTGACATTGAACACCACTCTTGCAGCACAGCCCAGATCACAGACAGGGCAGAGACCCATGGCTTCAAGTAGGAGGACAGTAACAGGAATAGCAGGATTGGACTCATGGTTGGATACTTTAGCCTCTCTGGGCTTGCCAGAAATATTTCATTGCGGCATTTTTCAGAAGGGCTAAGGGTCTGGGAGTGGTGTAATTCCTGTTGGGAAATTTGAGCATTTATGTTAATGTGACCATAGGTGCCCCAAAGCAATAAGACTGCTGACATCTGAGGCACCTCCATATTCTATTGCATCTATAACAATACCTTATACCTAGTAGGTACGCAATAACTATTTGCTTGAATGAACCAAATACATTTGTCTAATTCTTTGATTAACCATGACCAGTCAGTACATCCTTGGTCATCACTCATGAGGCAGAACTCAACTTGAGTTGGGAAATATTTTATAAACCTCAAAAAATTTTACAAAATAAATATAACTATAATGTGTAATAATAAAAGAATTGAGCAAAGTTTTGTTTTTTTGGTTTATTTGTTTGTTTTTAGGAGTAAGAAGCATAAAAGGTAGGAAAAGAAGTAGCAAGGGCACTCAAAATCTCCAATTTGTAGAATTTTTTAAATTACCACATGGCAAATGCAAATTTGTGCCTGCAACACTTTGCTGTCAGAAGAAATTGATCTCTGTGTGAATGATAATACTTAAGCTCATGGCCTTTCTGAGGAAATGCACCTGCAGCAGAATGACAAATGAGGGGAGGCCGATTATTTGGCACATGGTCAGGATGGTTACAGGAACCTGTTGTGAAAAAGAAGCATAGTCTCCTGAATAGAAATGACTGAATTCATATTTTTCAGGATTTCTCAATTCTATCTCATATATTGCCTGGACTTATTTTATCCATACGGTGCCCTTGGTAATTTCAGAGTGAAATCATAGGGATTTGTGGATTATTTGCGGATTCTGATTTGAAACCACTGTAGCTTTTTGGCCAACCACATCCCTCTGATTGTACTTTATATGAGGTGACACATGGTTCAACTTGTTGCTATCCAGGGGATGATGGCAGAGCAAGGACTGAGTCAATTACAAAGAGCTGTTTCCAAACTGAGGATAAATTGTGTTTGTCACAAGGCATCTTCCTAGACATTCCTGCTTTCCTGACTCTGTTTTACTCCTGAGTGACAACAAAAATATATCCTGAAAAACCTATCATGTCCACTTCAAGTTTTTGTATGCAGGCACTATATCTTCAATCTTAGGTTTATTTATTTATTTTTTTACTTTACAAGCATCCATATTGGTGTCACGTACTTTGTTATGAAGTATTCAGTGTTACATAGTTTGTAAATTGGTAAAGCATATCTGATAATCCCAAACCTGTGACAGAATAGTTGATCTAATCTCAATTGTTTCAGCCGTTCTTCAATAAAACTCATCTAAAAATTTCCATTCTCATCTTATTTAGTCTATAACTCATTATATGATATAACTAAGGGTACTATATCATTCTAAATTATGAGTATCTCCTAATAAATACAATGGCATATATTCCATCTTATCTTAGATCCATATGATCTCACACTTTCAAACTTTTCCTATTTTTCATCTATGATTATCTCAGGTATTTTATGGTGATAGCTACTGAAGTATTTTTGCTAATTTAATGTGGAAACTGACAAGTGCTTAGAAATTCTTATCATTGTAAAATATAAAAATACAATATTGGGGGCTATTACTGCAAACGTAGACATTTGAGAAATAGGAAAATAATGTAATGGACAGTAATTAAATCGTTCGTGTGGTGTTAGGGGTTTGGTATATTTCATCTTCTAAATTTTCTTGTGTAAGTAAAAAAGGGAAAACAGAAAGCAAAGCAGCCTCCTACTTGTTTAGGAGGGTTAACAGAGGCTTTTCAGATGTTGAAGTTTACAGGAATATTTGCTGTATTCATTTTGCTTATTCGTATTTCCTAACACGACAATACACTTGCATGGTTTTTCTTATTAGAAAAATGGAGTTTTAAAACATTATATATGGAAGTTATATTTTTAGATAGAAAAACAGGTATAGATCTAACTCTAATTTATCCATATTTTTTTCTTCCTATGATCAAAATAAATAGGTAGATATCAAGGACCTGATATTGGAATATACCTTCACAGTCTATCCACCATCTAAAATTTACATGAAACCAAATTGTTTTGAAAGGAGAAGATACACTTGATATTTTCCAGGCTTCAATTAAGACTTTCTTGTGATTTATCGGAACTCTGAAATTAAAATATGTTTTTAAAAGAGCTAATTCTCATGTCTGATTAAGTAGACTTTAAAAAAAATCAACACATGTAGCTTAATTTTACAATTATGTGCAGAAGTTTTCATTTCTTTAGGTTATGACTGAAAATATATTCTATTCTTCTAATTTGTATTTATTTGTAAGCTATAAAATAATTTCATTCTGGATGAATCCCCTTGGCTATGTATAATGATATATCTGTATGATATAATAGATGAATTTCTGAAATTTTTGTGTAAGACATTTTTCTTAAATTTAAGTAAAGGCACTATGGAAGTGAGTTAGGCATGAAATAGATTCTAACACAAAAAATCCTCTCATTAGCCAGGTACTTTTTAATTTGCTGTACAAACATGAATGTTCATATACTATATATTTTCATTGCAGGGTGTGTATGGACCTGTAATGCTGCATACATAACACTTTTTACTATAAGAACTCCTGATATGTAATATTTATAACACTAATAACAATAAAATTGCCAAGATATTTTTTTCAGCAGGAATAATGTTGGATTTTATTGCAAAGCAAGCTTCCATATATAAACTAGTTTTAATGAGGTTTTTTCCCCCCAGGTATATATTATTACACATGATGTTTCATGCAAATTATATAGAAATTAAAATATAGTATGTATTACTTATATAAAATAAGTATTAATTATTTAATAATTCTTGATGCAATGCATTTTTTAAAACTTGTACTAATTTAATTTAAGTGTATAATAAATGTGTACATATCAAAAACATAGGTACTAATTCAATATATTAATTGAGCTAGAAGTAAAGTTTAATCCTTTGTAATAGTTTTAAAATATAAAATAAATAAAATTTAAGTCTATTTGAGCGGGAATTTAGCTCAAATAGAATATTTCTATTTGTATTTTCAATTCACATAGGACTTACTTTTCATGAAGTTTTAAAAACATATTAACTTTGCTTTCCCTTAAAACAAGTAGCATGTGGAGAAAAGTAGCTCAAAGGAAGATAACAGAATTAGGTTAAATCATAAAAGAAGGCTGTGTTCTTTTTCAAGTTAAGTGAGCGAAAAGGTTTAAAGTGGATCAAATTTTGATGTCATAAAAGTTAAATCCATCTAGGAGAGACTTTGACTCTCAGCTCACGATGCTAAAGTTCATGCGGTATTTCCCAAACGTGGCTACTGAGACTTGATGAACCAATCACGAAAATCTTTGCTGATTCATTTGTTCATCCTTTCACACACATTAAAAGAGAGTCTACTACTAAGGCAAAGATTGTTGTAAGTGCTAAGGTATAAAAATGAATGAGACACGGGTCCTGCCCTGAAAGAGTTTGTCAAATTACGAAAATATAATTCGCTAAATCAGGTATTTTTATGTAGTGTAGTACATGATTGAGACAAGAGTATAATGGATTGGGAGCACAGATGAGCAGCAGCGAGGTCAATCTGAAATGGGAAGAGGGAGATGGTGATGCTTGCGTCAACCTTAAAGTATTCCTCAGAGTCAGCCCGGTGGGAAATGCTGATGAGGTGGAGAGGACAAATGGACTGCATTTTGGGCAGAATAATAGCTGACTGTGTAAAGACGGGTAGGTATGAGAAATGCTGTATTCAATTCAGTAGGATGAGTCTTATAGGAAAAATATGCATCATTTTTTAAACAACGTAGGGTTTCGTATAGTTACATTTGTATTGTATTTTCAGTTGCGTAGATGCATCTCTCTTCTGAAGAGGATTGATGACAATATCTGAACTTTTTGAAGACAGTCATACTCTATTACAGTTTAATAACATTTAGAAAGGAAAATGCATTAACGATTAGTATATAATGTGTGCATCAGAAAAAAAGATGTCTTAACTTTAGAGTACTATCGATATTGTATTTTAGTATAATATTCCAGGAATGAAAATCATAGGAGTCATGGAACAGATGGACACCATCAGACAAAGCAGTTCTATTACTGCACTTAATCTGCCAGTGTGTTCTGCCCGCAGTGAATATGAACTCTTTAGAATGGCATATAATTAGATCAACAAAAGCCAGCACACTAGTTCTGGGTTTAATTAAATTAGGTTGACACTATATCAATGTTAGCTCCAAAACACTGACTTTAATTTCATAAACACATAAATCTGTCTCAGTTACATACAGCAGAGTCGAAGGTATTTTCCTTTTGTAAACTGTGTAGTGACAAAATTAAACACCTGAATATTAACTCCCTTCAACTAACACAAAAGCAACTGCAAAGGAATAGAACTAAGGATACTGTATGGTTATTCTGAAAGAAAGAACGTCACACAAATACATTTAGTGATATGAAAAACGAGTCACTGAGAGATTAAGCAAGTTGCCCAGAGTCAAAGTCAAGATTATGAAGAAATATTTAGTGGTTGCCTCGTCTTATGCCAGACTTTGTGTCAGACTCTAGACTTCCTGCCTTTATGCTATAACATGAGACTTTGTAAATGTCTTCATCTCTGCAACACAAAGATGAATCTCTCATTTTACGTTAAATAACTTCCTCTATTTATTAGTAAAATGACTACACTCATTTCTGCAAAGTTCTGATTCCTAGAGAAGCATTTAGATTACAATAAAGAATTAAGGTATTTTGGTAAATATTTTACAATTCTTTTGTATTTTCTCTCATGAGTAATTCTTTGGATACAAAAATATTTTTAAGTAGCAGTGCTGTAATGAATCTAATCAAACTGCAAAGTAAGTAATGAGACAAAATATGTAATGAAAACTATGCTATTTGAAAGAAAATCAATTTGTCCATAAAATCCATGGCTATATTCATTGGCATAGATACAGTAAAATAGCTGAAATAAAATATACTTGCTTTTACTAAAAAGATAGCATTGAACAAGCATAATTATGTCATAATAAAGGCCCAACTATAATTTGATCCTACTCTCTTTCCAATATTTATTCAGTGGAGAAGTTGCCTGCCTTGTATGAGAGTTTAGCCAGGTCTCATGAATTTTTGCTCACGTTTGGATAAAGTCTTAAAATAACAAACTTTACTTAAAAATTAAGATTGTCCCTTGTAAGATGGCAATCAATACTAAAATCCTACTGTATTCCTTTAAGTTAAAATTTTCTCACGTGTCCAGATCAGGACTGTATTTGGTGGCTGTGTGCCTTCAGGACAGAAAAATAATGTGGTCGGGTCTTCATTGTTGCTCTTTTTCATAACATATGTGCTAAGTCAGACACATAGAAAATAATATTATTTACCTTTGACCTTCCTGGTAATGAGTTAAATGTATGGTTATCTCTTTGGAATAAAAAAGCAAAAAACTCTCCCAAAAGATTTTGACTCATATTTACATGGTGATGGGTTGTAGTTTTCACTTGCTTCAGATTATATTTGATAGGGTTTCTCCTTCTAGTTTTGGCTGTGTCATTTTAAAAATAGGATTCTTCTGAGAATCATATTAAAATGAGATAAAACATGCTTGATGTATGCATATTGTTTTTCAAATTATACATTATTGAAGCAGCAAGCTATATGGAAGAGTCTAAAAAATAAAATTACTGAAATATATTATACAGTAATAATGAATTACATACCTTCAATTACATACCTGCTAAGCTCAACAAATGAGTGTCAATAGTAAACTATCTTAAATTTGGTCAATAATTTTCTATAACTACAAGTCTGCAAAGTTGATAGAAATCAAGTTAAGACTCGGTGTTAGTTTCTAGGGACCTGTTAGTATTTACTTCTGACTTTTGAATTCACATCTTAGCCAATCAGGATAATGTGTTATAAAAGGTTTAAAGACATGCATATATTCCTGAATCAGGAATAGTACGTCAGATCCAAATTCCATTCCAAATACCAAAATGGGATATGTCCTTAAAATGTCACAAAATAACTTCAAATTTTCAATATATTTTAATATATCACATAGGAATATATTATATAGAATATAGTTAATATATGTTTAATATATGGGAATAAATTACATAGAAAATAATAGGAATTATTTTAGGTGGGGTAGTCTGAATTATTTTCCAAAATAAGTCTCTCCAGTCGTTTTGAGAAGACAGGATACTCCATTTTTACATGAGTGACCAAAAAAATAAAAACAAAAACAGGAATACATGAAATTATAAAAAGCTAAGAATAAAAAAAGTAAAGAGTGGTTTTTATTATAGCACTAAATAAATATCGGGCAGAAACAATCACACATTTATTTTAGTTTTAGCTAAAAGTAAGGTTGGAAACATGTCAAATTTCAAATATACCTGCTTCTACCAGATACAATATAAACATAATGTCTATCCTAAAAGAGTCCAAGAGAAAATAAAACACTTGTGGATTCTGTTACAAAGTACAAAATGGGGAAAAAAGTTTGATTATTCATTCAGTTACTTTGATCTCCTCTAGATGTTAGTTTTGTGACCTAAAAATGAACTGCCCACAGTTTCTTGAGAGAACTTACTGTGCCCAGAAAGTTAAAACAAAATTTTTTAAATATCTAACTCAAGTGATAGCTTTGGGGGAGAAGCTATGACAAAGTAAATAGATACTATAAAATTTTTTCAATAATTCAAAGTAATTATATTACTAGCATAACTTAACCACTTAAAAATGCTCTCCTTTTTAAAGTAAAGATTATTTTTAACATTGTGTAAATTCATCTAAAATTTAAATAAATAAGTAATTATACTTTAGCTCAAAATCCATTATTTATGATTGCATACTAAGATTAAATAATGCATATTCTGAAAACCAGGGAAAGAACTTTTCATTCAATTAATGGAGATTTAGCACATAACCCAAGTGAAATATCACAGTTTATTCATATTCTGTGTCACCTGTAATTAAATAATAAAACGAATTAATAGCCATACCCTTCTGCTATAAAAAGGAGAAAATATGGAACACTTTTCTCTTAGCTAACAACTTTGTCAGCTGACAAAGCAGATAGATTCTTAACGGGAGACTCCTTTGAAAGTGTCAGGATATTGAAAAATCTTTTGATCTATATTAGTAATGCTACTAATATTTGGGAATGTGGACTAGAAACAAAAATAATTCATTTTTCATTATTATTTTGCCATCGTGAAACCAAGCATCAAATTGGTAATAGCAGGAAAAGTTTACAGGTAATAATTTGCATTACAGAGCTAGATGATAATATAAATCTCCAGTGGGAGGCCGGGTGGGGAAGGATGCTTAAAGTCTCCACAGGAGGACAAAAGATGTTAGCAAACACCTTATATTCTAATATGTAGAATTTAGTTAAGAAACCCAAATATTCAAATTACAACATCAACACTTTTATTAAACACCCATTTTTGGATGGCTCTTTTCCAAGTCAGAATTTATAGGGAGGAAGGGAGGAAAGAGGGACAGGGAGGGAAGGAGAGAGAGATTTACCTGTCTAGAATACACAAAAGCAAACATATTTTTAAGGTACTCATTCTCTCCTCTTCAAACTCTTCCCCTGATTGCTACACCATCCTGGTTTTATTTTGTTTCTGGCTATGATTTTTCTATCTCTACCTCAGGTTTCTCTCCCTAATCATCCCAGAGGTGTAAATATAGTCGGAGCTCTATTCCTAGTGATTATTATTTTTCTCTACACTTCAAAGATCTAAATTTCCTTTCTGGATTCAATTATCCCCAGACTGAAGATGACTACTAACATTGTCCCCCAAAGTATTCTATCTCCTTACAGATAGGAATCTCTTGAACTAAGCAGTGAGTATTTTCACAAGTGCTCACTTTATCTTTAATAAAAAAAGTTTAGGGGTGCCTGGATGACTCCGTAGGTTCATCAGCTCAGGTCATGATCTTGCAGTTCATGGATTCCAGCTGCTGACAGCTCAGAGCCTGGAGCCTGCTTCAGATTCTGTCTCCCTCTCTCTCTACCCCTCCTCCACTCACACTCTGTCTGTCTCTCAAAAATGAATAAACTGAAAAAAAAAGTTTTTTGAAGTATAAAACTAAACTACCCTCCCATAGTTTAGCTTTCCTCTGAGCTTCTTACATTTGCCACATAGTTGGTTCGCCCTGTTAGACCTAAAACCATGAAATCACCTTTGTTTCTTCCTTTCAAATAACCTGGAATTAGACAGCGAGGGCAGGGTTACTGTGAAGGATGACTTGACGCACCATCATCATATGTTGATGTAAGAATAAGTAGATAATTACATAGTGGAACTCTGTCTCCTCAGAAGGGTGTGCCTCAGGCTCTTACCTCATCAATTAAAGCCAAATTTTGCTTCTACTGTACTTCATGTGGGCAAGTATCCTGTTCAAAAATTTATTTAACTCAAATAGAGTTCTTTGATTATAGCAAGAATTTAGTAAATACTGAATTAATGGATGAAAACTGGCATTTCCATTGAACCTGGAATATCATATGCAAATCATTATGATACAAATTGTTAGTAAGTAATGTAAAAACTTTCCTCCATTTCAATATATTTCTTACAATTAATATCCCTTATGTTAAAGCCCAATTTAAACTACCTTAGGCATAATGTCAGTTCAGTTGTACAAGTCAGCTTTATTATCTCTAAAATTATGGAGGTGAAAACAATTTAAAATAAGACTAAGTTTGGAAATTCTCTATTTTTCTGAACTTTCCCAGTCCCTAGTATATCCTCTTAATTAATTTTTTATCTTATGCTAATTCAAAATTATTTTTTCAAAACATGCTATACACACATTTATAAATATAAATTACACAATATACCTCATATATAAACACATTTATTCATCTTCCTACCTGCCCACCATATACCAACTAACTCATTAATCCATTTATCTTTATAAATTTTGAAGATAGTCCTATTAATCTACGGTTTCGTAGTTAATATTCATAAATTTGTCATTTTTTTATTTATACATATTCAGCTCAAATGACTTATTAGTCAGCCATCTAGTTACCTCCAGTTTGAAAAACTGACTTAACAAATCATTTTTTTTACTAAACAAATTGTATTTTGCATCTGTTCATTAACTATTATTTTATTCTCTTTTTAACATCTCAAAAAATATAGTTAGAGGCTATGCAAATTGTATAAATATGAGTGAAAAATGAATGTTCTGAGGGATTTGATACTGGCCATTATATTAAGTATATATAAATTATGATTGCCTGGAAATGCATTTAAAATAATGGTTCATTTTAAGCTTACTAGCATGAATCAGAGATAGTTTGTAGGAGGGGAGAGGCTAAGAAAAGGTGGAAAGCATAACACTACATTTTGAATGGTTAATTTTCTTCTCTACTTTGTTCTCCAATGGAATTTAATCAGTGTTTCCCTGAAACTTTCAGCCAAGGCTTGGCAGTAAGCATATTCATCTCTGAATACAGGGTAAGTGTATTATGGGAATGATTTAGCAAAAAAGAACATCTGCCCCCTTTTATACATGAATATCAAAACTGCAGATTGCAAGTTCAATAATTCACTTCTTCCCATCTCTTTTGAAGAAGGAAATTTAAGCTATCTTTTAAACACTGACTGGCACATTCACTGGGAATCCTAAAGCATATTTTCCTTACCTAGACTGCCCATGGAGGAAATGAGGCTATACTATCAAAGTTTCTAAATTTGAACAATTTACCTGAATTTCACTACAGAAAACATCTACAAAAAAATCTATTGGGAAGAGTTGATCATAACACTCATCTTCAAAATGACATAATCTGACACATATATCAATGAGAAAGCTGCAAGTTGGATATTATGCAAAACAGAGCACTGGAATATAATTATAAATGAAGCCTTTGTCGTAGAAACAGAAGGCATTCTTTGGAGATGTATAAAAAGGTATTTATCCATAAAAGTTTATTTTCCATTCAGTGCTTCAGTTTCCTATGAAGTTATCCAGTTTAAAAGAAACTTTAAGATCATTCTCTATAACTGCAATTGTCATTTCTGCCATAGACAGATTACTACAAATGAGAAGAAAAACAGATATATTGTTAATTAACATTTTCTAAATTTGCACTTTTAAATACATACATACCCATACATACAGTTACATGCATCTTTCCTTAGCATGGTATTAATGATTAGAAGAAAATATTGAACACTGGATATAACAACAAGAAAATCAAATATTATTGGGCATACATAATGCTAGTGTTATGCTAATCTAATACCTAATTAAATTTAGAACTATGTAACTATTAAAATAATTTCTAACAGATTTTGGGCCGAAATGGTGAAATACCATAGATGGCAAGACTTAATAATGTAGTTAATAGGGAAGGGACCATTGAATTTTGCTGGAAACTAAACAAGGAATGATACAAATCACAAATAATATTTTTTTCTGTTCTTTCTATTGAACTAAAATTAGACATCAAGTTTTATAGAGTAGATAGCAATTTTGAAATGCTAACTGGAAAAATAGTAATGTATTAGAAATCTACCTATACCTGTTCAAAACCTATATCCTTATGTTTGATTAAAAAAAGGATTTTTTGAATGATTGTTTTATAAGCTTATTAGAGAAGCAAAGTCACTGACTTTTAACTTGAAGCATCTTAAAAAGTGTCTAGCCCAATGTTAACTTAATTTTTCAATAAGGATTTAATTTATTGAATATATATTTAATTTATTGAATTATATTTAATAAATTATATTTAATTATTTAATATAATCATAATTATATATAATTTATTAATTATATTTAATTTATGGAATATGTATTTAATTTATTGAATATATAAAGGATGAGGTACACTATTCATCACTTGGAGGCCATAGGCTCAATCATCAGAAAAGAAACTATGTGGCTGCCACTGTGAGAAAACCATGGGTTTTAAAAGCAGACAGTTGTAAATTTTAATCCCATCTCTACCTAATACTAGCTGTATACTCTATTAATCATTCTAAGCGTCTGTCTCCAAGGTAGACTTGTGATGAAAACACCTATTTCGAAAAATTGTTAGAAAGGCACTGCCACATAGTAGGTGCTCAGTAAATGTTATCTCTCCTTGCCTCAGATGCTGCTATTGGAAATGTGCTAGTGACATCTAGTGGTAATTCTTGCAAAATTCAGTAAGGTCACCCCTGTAACTCAGAGCCTATCAACACATCATGCATTCGTTCCATCAGCAAATGTTTATTAAATATCTCCTGTGTTCTAGGTTCTCAAGTCAAGTTCTGAGGATTGAAATATGTAAAAGACACAACACCTACTGTGTAGAAGCTCTGGCTTTAGCATATCAGGCACGTGTTAGCCAATTACTATAAAAATGTAATTATTTCTACAGTAGCAATAAGAAAAAATACAAATATACTACAGAATGGGTAACTCAGTTTGCTAAAGGAGACTCCATTTGTATTGGGTCTTAAAGAATGAATAAAACTCCCTCATATTTGAAGTGAAGAAGAAATTGTGGGAATTTGGAGAAGAGTTAAGGCTAAGGTCTTGGTTGATGTGCTAAAGAGGTTAGCCCTTATCATTGTGTGACAGAAAGATAGTAACATTCTTTAGTGAGGAAATCTCATAATTATATTCAGGCAACAGTGTGGAGCATAAATTGGATATGGGAGAAAACAGAAGCTGGAGAACCAGTTAAGAGGTTATTAAACTATTTCCCCTGAGAGGTGATGAAGATCCAAATTCTTTTAGTGCAAATGGGGTAGATATGAGAAAATGTAACAGAGAGAGATATTTGAAGTAGAGTGGAGACTGAATAATGACCCTGAGGATGTGGGACATTAGGGAGAAAGGTTCTATGTTTTCTGGGATGGGTGATTGTTAATAATGTCATTAAATGACACAGAAAACAGAACAGAGGCAATTAGTTTATGAAGGAGGGAAGAACAAAGATAATGACAATTGTGAATTCACTGCCCTTGTACATATCTATAAAACGCAAAGAGTATTTAGGTAGAAATGTCCAATAAGTGAACTGACACACAGGTCTGGAGAAAGACCTGGGCTGGAGAGACATAGGAGCCATCTGCAAATAGCCCATGTTACAGGCACTAGAGTGAATATGGTCACTCAGGAAAAATGTGTCAAGAGGAAGGGCTAAGAGACAGGATCAGGACTTTAGGGAATATCATAATTTAGTAAGTAAGCCCCAAATAGGAACTGGACTCACTCTTAATTTTTTCATAACAATCCTTTAGTAAGTTATAGACACGTGTTTAGACCCCTCAATTGGATTTGGAAGTAGGTTGGTGATAGGAGTTATTTCAGCTATCTCAGAACACAACCTTCAAAATACATTTAAGCTCAATTTAAGGTTTAAAAGCACAGCTATAAAGTTCTTTTCCCACAGTTCCATGAAATAAGTTGTATTTGAATTTTCCTCTCATAACTGAAAACTCTGGTTTATGCTTTGAGTGTAGTCCTTCCTAGGTTGAAGGGGAAATTTTATTTGACTGCATATAAAATGTACAGCTTTTCTACTTATTCCCATTAAATTTGGTCATCTACTTTTCTTTCCTTTTTTTTTTTTTTTGCTTTATTGTTATCTTTTTCCCCTCTTTTTTCCTCTATCCTGATACATGTATTTCTTGCTTCACCGATTTTCTGGGAAAAGAGCCCAGTAGATGTAATGTTTTTCTATTACAGACTACCTCACAAATTTAGGGTATTAATCTACACTCACAGTGCTGTCAGGCTGAAAAGAAGACTTATCCGTGCTATTTTGTCAGTTAATACCTACTAATTTATGGCTTCCTGAAATATATATAAACTCTATTTTATTTTTAAAATGTACATTCTTCTCTTACTTTTTAATCTCTTATCATGTTAGTTAAACTTATTTTAAAAATGCCTATTCTGTCAATTAATTTTATTGCCCCAAGACTAATATTTTCTCTATGTTTATCTCAGTCTCTTGGTCTTCATATTCATATATCGTTTCATGTGGTATTTTAAAGAGCATCCTTTCTTAATTATTACAGATTAGTTTAAATACCACTTAACTACATCATTTCAAAATCTACGCACTGAATTAACATGTGTTGTTCAACTTTTGACAATCAGTTAATCTTCTCTGCACCTGAATCAGCCTTATTTGTACAAAAGGGAATTGCAGTTTAGAGGGTGGTCATATTAGATGAATATCATGAGTGCCTGAAGACCTTGCATAATGGAATCCTGATAAAGGATAATGGATAATTTAACCACCTGAATTATACAAGAGCATAAACATACTTTAATTTTTTTAATGTTTATTTATTTTTGAGAGAGAGACAGAGCACCAGTGGGAGAGGGGCAGAGAGACAGGGAGACATGGAATCTGAACCAGCTTCCAGGCTCTGAGCTGCCAGCACAGAGTTGGACACAGAGCTCAAACCCATGAACCGTGAGATCATGACCTGAGCCAAACTCAGACGCTTAACCGACAGAGCCACCCAGGCTCTCTGAGGATAAATATACGTTAAACCTCACTTGAATCAACAGCTTTGAAATTATGAAACTTAACAAGTTAAAAAAATATAAATTATATTAAAATTTTTCCCACAATTGAGGCTACATAAATATTTATTTTTCTCACAATTTCATATTTTTATACCTCAGATTCACTTAAATTATGATCAACCACTATCAGCATTTATTTATTTAGGTAGGAAATAATGGAATAAATGAAATTAAATATACTTACTAAGTTTACTTTAATATTTATTAATGAAACCAAAATATATAAATTAAATACATGAAAGGGGAAAGGAATAAATGAGTGATCAATATAAAAAGGAACTGGCATAGATATTTTAAACCCAACTCTCAGTGATTCCAAAAAGGAACAATATTCAGCTCAACAAATATTTAGTTGCTGCTTTACTATATCCCAGGAATGATACAAGGTTTTGTGAGTGCAAGGTGAATAATAACCTGTTTGAGAGGAACTCTGTCTACCTGAAAGCCTGGTGGGGAGACAAATAAAGACTCAGGATGTAGTAAGATAAACATAAGATAACCAGGTATAGAATTATGTATCGAGTATAATTTTTGCAAGTAGGAATCCCTGAAAAGTTCTTCCTTGAAAAACATTCCACCTGAGATGTGGTGCTGAGTTAAGAGGCTTTATTCTCAGAGAGTGGAATGTCTACTATCTTTATTAATTCAAAGTAACAGTAATAATAACAAATAATAACAGTATTAAAAACTTCCATATTGAATATTTTTATAGACATTGAGACCTTGAGACCATTATTTTTCATATGCAATATCAATCTCAATCTATTTATAACAATTCCATGGGGTAAGGTACAACCACAAATTTTAATTTTAAAATGAAGAAACTGAGGTACAGAAAGGTTATGCAACTTGCTCAACATCATATTGCTCAGCAAAGGACATAACTGGAATTGGAAGCTGTAACATATGTGTTCTCTAAAAAGCCTACTAGGGCACCTGGGTAGCTCAGTTAAAAGCCCAACTCTTGATTTCAGCTCTGGTCATCATCTCTTGGTCCATGAGTTCAAGCTTCACATTAAGCCCCTGCTTGTGATTCTCTGTCTCCCTCTCTCTCTGTCCCTCTCCTGCTTTCTCTCTCTCTCTCTCTCTCTCCCTCTCTCTCTCTCTCTCTCTCTCAAAATAATAAATAAATTCTAAAAAGCCTACTATCCTATGCTGCCTCTTATTACACAGTCATTTTTTGATTAGGGAAAATTTAATGAATTTGTGTGCCACAGATGTCTTTTGTCTACAAAACATATATAAAATTCATACAAATTGTATTATGATCCTATTGAAGCTCCATTAACACCTAAATCATTTGCAGTTTTCTTTGACCTCGCTTTGTCTATGTTCTACACAAAAGCATCTATAAAGTACTCTATTCTTCAGAAATGAATGTTGAAGTTGCTATGTTCTCCAGGTAGCACCTCTTTGTTCTTGTCAATTCTCTTCACTTTCCAGATTCTTCCATATGGTTTTCACATTCATTTTCTTGTTGCCAAGTCTTGAACTATTTTCCACATGGCTATCACTCACTTTATTTCATCAAAAGTTGTTTGCTAAGATTAGTAATATCTTTTGCAAGGCAAATTGGAAGACTGTTTGCTCTCCCTGAAACTTTCGAACTCTGTCCACTTTTGGCATTTTTGTACTAGGTACTACTTATTCTCAGTATTCTTTGTGACCTTTACTTCCAGAAAGTAAACTAGAGCAAATACATTATTAAATATAACTTGCTAGAGGAGAAAGCAACAACATCTTTAATAGGTTGCAATTGGAAGCAAGAAAGACAAAATAAACCATTTTTCCATTTTTGGTAAAAGGTAGCCAAATGGTTATACACAGTATGCGCAGAATGTTAAAACTGATTACATGTGCTTCAACAAATGTGTCTAATTTCTAAAATTAAGACTGCTATAATATTAAATAAATCTAATTTCAAGTAATTTTTACATGGGCAAGCATAGGACATTACTCATGATTTGGTTTAAAAGTTCTAAATATTATTAATTTACTCATTTTGAATCTAACATTTTTGAGTACTTACAAATAAGAATACAAATTCCCATAAGCCTTTATTTTCTCACAACTGTTTTAGAGGATATTCCTCTAGGTCCTATTTGTAAATGTCTATGATGCCATGCAGAAATGAACGAGCAAGTGTACTGTGAATTCTCTCTTACAAAAGACAAGTATAGGTCATCCTAATGTTCAACATTCACGTATCAGCAATAATTTGGTTTAAGAAATACAATGGATCAGATATACATTGGATTGATAGCATCTGGATAGAAAACTGCTTCAATGTACTTACATTTCAACTATATATCTCCCTTTATAGGACATATTGTTTTTAACCAGTGAAAGATAATATCCCCCCCACAAATGCACCCCACTCCAGATATAATAGAGTCAGAGAGAGGGACAATTGAAAAGTTAATTTTGCAATGATTATCTGGACGTAATTAAGAGGACAACCCCAGTCAAGCAGAAAGTGACACAGGCTGCCTGTTTCAGATACATTTGTATTTTCCTAACCCAACTCTTATTAATGTGAAAATAATAAAAGAAAGAGAAAACAGTGCCTCACCCTCCATTCCAAAAGAGCCACTTACAGTGTATCTTCCCTTATCAGAACGGTCTTAAAGAGAACATCCAGATCATGAGTTTATCATCAGTGATAAACTAACAGGACGAGTGAAATGGTGTTTTATCATTTGAACATCATAAAAGAAAAAAAGAAATAAAGAGAAAGAAAAAAATACCATTTTTTCTTATCCTAGTTCCTGTTGCTAAGTGCATTTATTTGACTGAAGCATATGAATGAGTTGGGGGAAATCACACCACATTGTCTATAATTAGAAGTGATTGTCCAGCTGTAAAGTAGATAGCTGAGACCATCATTTGAAGGTAGTCAATGGTGGGAGGGGGGGTACAAAGTACATGTTAAAAGAGTGAAGAAGCTACCTAGTTTACAAAGACAGAAAAATGACAGAATTAGAGAATAAAGAAATAGAGAAAAAGAACTGATTGTTCATTTTCCAAACAATCCAGAATATTATCTGCAAAGATGCACCTGCCACTATTAAATTAACATAAATTTTAAGTAAATTTCTATTCTTTGTGGTTAATCAATCCCTAACCAGGACAAAATTGTAGCTGTGGTCACAGTCGTGGATGAGAGGATTTCGATATGCAATCAATAGATGGGCAAGAAGATAGAGGGGGAAAGAGGAAATGAGAGAGAGAAAACATGAATGTTTACAGAGTAAAAATTAGATAATTTTCCTGACGAATCCCAGGAGTCAAAATACCCAGTTGTGGTAAATCTTTCATTTTACTCGTCCTGAGTCATGGTGCTATGTTGAAGTTTTACTCTGAAGTTGTATTTTCTAGGTTTGAACCCCAGTCTCACCACTTAGTAATTATAAGACTCTGGCAAGTTATTTAATTTTTTTTTTTTATTTTTCTTCTTCTTTGAAATGAGAATAATAGTGTGGTTATTTCAAAAGTTTGTTGTGAGGATTAAATGAGTGAATATGTATAAAGTGCTTACAACGATGGTAAGTACTTAGTAAACACAGGACAAGCACTTACTGAGTTAATTCAAATGCTTTTTATCGTGAAGACACAGGACTCTATATTTCTAGTGGTTTAGAGTAAAATGTATACTACAACAGAACTACAGTTCCTTATTCAAAATTCTTAGGGTCATATGTATCTGGTAATTCAGAATTGCCCCAATTTTAAAATTGTAATACAGAGCATATACCATAGGTTTTTAATATCTTAAGTAGAGTTTGTAGCAGCAGCCTGTACAAATGTACAGATGTTTTTGTAGCCAAACATATAAATGTCCAAACTAAGTTGGAAAAAAAAGTACTGTAAATAGGTTCATATTAGTTCAGGTCAGTTTGGGTCACCGAATGAGGTTGAGCTTCCCTTTAGGAAGTACCTGTTTTCAAAGCATTTGGGATTAATGTTAGAATTGCAGATAAGGAATTGTTCACATGTATTATTTTATTTTATTTTATTTTATTTTATTTTATTTTATTTTATTTTTTACTGTTGATGGATGGAGTTTGAATATAATCAAATTTCAAGGTTACTGAAGAGAAAAGATGCTCCTGAGTAAATAAGTGAAAGGCAGAAAGGAAACTTCTCTTTTGAGGGAAATGGATTGGTGCCATTCTATTACTTTTAGTGTGTGTTATCAGCTGAATTGTGTCTCCCCAAAATTCATATGATGAAACCTTAGCTCCATGTACCCTAGAATGTGAAGATAGGGCCATTAAAGAGGTAATTAAGGTAAAATGAAGTCATTAGGGTTGACCCAAACCAATATGATTAGTGTCTTTATAAGAGGAAATTTGAACACACAAAAAACAGTGGGGGATGTGAATGCCCAGAGGACAAACCATATAAGAAAAGGCCATGCCCTTTGCAAGCCAAGGAGAGAAGTCTCAGAAGAAGCCAAACCTGTCAACACCCTGATCTTGGACTTCTGACTCTAGATAGGTGAGAAATTTTCTATTGTTAAAGCAACCCGGTCTGTGCTACTTCGCTATGGTGGCCTCTGATATAGTACATCATCACAATTGAATTTCAAGCTATTATTCTGACCACAACTGTTATTTTCATGAGTCTGAAGTTCTCTAATCTTTATATTTCAATCTAATTAAAACAATTGTTTATATAATATTTCAATAATACAATGTTTCTTAGAAGCTAAAGAATCCTAAATATATTATTTTATTATAAGGTAACTGTACTTAAAGGTTTTAGATCACATTCTAGGTAACAATGTGATGATCACTGATTAGGGACTGAGGAAAGTCCTGTGATATAATTAAAGGACAACAACGGAACTGAACAGGATTGCTCCATTCCAGTAAGCTGAGTATCCATGTCCAGAGAACTGTCTTAAAGGGACAGATTTCAGCACAGGATATAAACAGAAATTAGACATAATGTCAAATAACTGTCCTCAACTGAAGGAAGGACCAAAAGATAGTAAGAGATTTGGGGATATATTTCCAAGTAGAGAAAAGGAAGGCAGTGAAGTTCTTTAGGAAGGAGAAGCAACATGTTCCTGTAGGCTTACAGAATTTTAATACAATTGAACATTTCTATGGGGATTATTTGTTCTACATGAAAATCTAAAACCAAACAGAAAAGATATTCTCTTACTAAGTTATGATTAAGCATATTTTTTAAATGTTCATTTTCTTCTGTATACTTTTGAGTTGGCAATTGGCTTCTATTTGTAATTAAGAAAGGAATCATAAGAGATCTCCTAATTTATATATGAATAACTACATCTCTGATAAAAGCCGGCTGACTTAATTAGACCATCTGGAGTAGAAATTTTCTTTTGTATCAATTGACACAGATAAAGGTCAAGAAATAACTGTATATTCACAAAAAGCAGCAACAATGCAAAAAGAAATCTCTGATTTTAAGAATGTACTTTCAAAGAAACATATAAGAAAGTGAAATAAAACCATAATTTGTTTTTATCTTTTTAACTGAAGGCATTCCCAGAGTTAACTGATTCTAAAAACAATATATCTTCCTTATAAAAATATATGTAAATTTATATTGATTTGAAAGTCAAAATCCTTCTACTGTAATCCTTCTTAGTCTTTATCTCTTTGTAAAATCCACTTTAAATTAAAAATCCTTACAAATTTCCAAATATTTTTGAAAACAGACTGATAAGCAAAGAAAATATGATACATTTAAGAACTCTGAAGTCGAAATCTTCATTTATTTTGTGCACATCAAGACAAAGCTATCATGTCATAAATCCTGCCTAGTCTCTATTACCTGCTTTACAAGACTTGCTGTTAAATATTTTTTTTTTACATTTTATTTATTTTTGAGAGAGAGAGAGAGAGAGAGAGAGAGAGAGAGAGAGAGAGAGAGAACAAGTGTGGGAGGGGCAGAGAGAGAGGGAGACACAGAATCTGAAGCAGGCTCCAGGCTCTGAGCTGTCAGCACAAGAGCCCGATGCAGGGCTCGAACCCACAAACCGTGAGACCGTGACCTGAGCTAAAGTCAGTTGTTTAACTGACTGAGCCACCCAGGCACCCCACAAGACTTGCCTTTAAATCATCCTGCATGGACTTTACCACTGTCTCACTATCCTCCACATTTCCCATTCTCTGTATCCTCCTAACTTTCATATTTACAGACCTACTAAAACTTCTTCAATGCAGTGTTCTTTTTAATTTCAGCAGATCTAATAAAGTTAGTTTTGCTTGATCAAAAGGTTTATTTCCTTGTGGTGTTTTGTTAGGTCAACAGTCAAAAATTACAGAGATACACAAGAGGTCTCATTGAAATCCCTGTGCAACCTGACTTACGCTCCTGTACTTGAAACATGATCCTCTGAGGCCATTGAAGTCTCTCTTTCAGAGGGCTCTCTGAGAGCAACAGTGAGGTAACCCCTGCACTGGTCTAATCTTTAAGTTCTTTTTGCCAATCTCCCAAACACAGAGTTTCTGCCTCCTAGAAATGAGAATATTTTTTAGTAATCATGTGGTTATCTAACTAAAATTGAAAGCTCTTGCCCTATATGAAAATACCTGCCCTTCTACTTACAGCAGGCACAACCTGTGGTCTCTTTTCGTGAGTTTCCATTCTGAGTCAATAAGAGGAGGTCCATGGGGCGCCTGGGTGGCGCAGTCGGTTGAGTGTCCAACTTCAGCCAGGTCACGATCTCGTGGTCCGTGAGTTCGAGCCCCGCGTCAGGCTCTGGGCTGATGGCTCAGAGCCTGGAGCCTGTTTCCGATTCTGTGTTTCCCTCTCTGCCCCTCCCCCGTTCATGCTCTGTCTCTCTCAGTCCCAAAAATAAATAAACGTTGAAAAAAAAACTTTAAAAAAAAAATAAGAGGAGGTCCAACTACAAGCACTCATGAGTTTAGAAGGTTTTGACATACCAATTTCCTCTAGATAAACTTTACCTCTTGGGTACCCTTTCCAAATTTTATAAGGACTTTCCTCAGTTTAATTTTGTTGGTTCCACTTAGTTTCATTTTGCTTAGAGTTAAGAGAGTTTATCAGGTTCCCTACCAGGGCTTAGGCCAGGTTCTTAAGACAGGAAGTTGCCCCGGTAAAATATTCATGTGATCTTCTTAATCTATTTGGCCCTCTAGGTCAAATTCCCCATTACTTTATATTTAAACTCATGTGCATGTGTCTCTAACTGGCATAATTCCATCCAGTACAATCTGAAATTACAGAGTCAATTTTGGGAAACTTTGACAAGAACATAATTATTGGATTTCTGCTTGACAGAATTCTCTGTGCTTCAAATTATTGTTCAAACATGTTGTAAATATTATTTAGTGTGGGTCTCTGTGTTTATAAGCAGTAGGTTGCCTATATGTAAGTCCTCCTTCATCCTTCCACAGGGATGTCATGTCTGCTGAGGCTGGCTTCCTTTCACTGTTCTCCTCTCCTCCCACTTTTTTTTTTACTGCTTCTCTTGGGAAATATTGTTTTGTCACTATGTGCATAGTCAAGGAATATCTAATGTAGATAATGAAATATTTCCAAAAGGAGGAGGATAAAAATTAAATGGTGTGCCCCTCTTTTGGATTTTTTTCCTCATCTGAGATACTACTAAGAATGTGTTCTTTCTTACTGAAGTGGATCTAATAAGCTTAGTTATGCTTAATCAACGAGTTTCTTTTGGACAGTCTCTTGGAATGTCAGTGGTCTATAAGCATGGAAGAAATCTTCCAATTTAAAGATCACCCAGAAAATCGGGAGGATGTGAAAAATAGCTTAGAAAACTTATGGACCTTATCCATTGCTCCCTGCAAACAATGCTAAGTGGAAAAGTTAAATACTTTTTCTGTTATCTATGATATAAAAAGGAAATTAAGAATTTATCATATTCAAAAAAAAAAAAGAATTTCTGAGTTTCAATGATGGATTCCAAGTACATTTGGTTGTCCTATTTGAAATTTGCCATCTCAGAACCAATTCAGAATATAAAATCCTTTAAGTGTCATGTTAGGCCTTGAATCTCTTTGATTTTCACGGTGTAGGCTAGTTCATGTAGAGAGTAAAATCTTCCAAAAACAAGACACTCTGTGTCTGACAGAAGAAAAGATGAAGATCAGAGAATATGAAAAATTAATAGTAATTGTTGCCATTTATTGGGTACTTTCTATGTGGAAGGCACAGCTCAAAGAGCTTAGCACGTATTTACTCATTTTGTCTTCTCAACCACCTTTAAAACAGTAATAATTATTAGGGTCTTGTGTAATTCTTTAAATTAAATTCTTATCAATTTATAAGCACAAAGATCTCTCACCTCCCTTATTGCCTGTCAATTCTGAGAAGGGGAAAAAGTGAATATTTTATTTTTTACTGAGTCCTTATAGGTATCTTCATCTCAAAATCAAACTGTAAACCAGTTATATCCCATCAGCAAACTGAACCACTGCATAGTTCTAGCTATAAAAGGAAGAGTTATCATCAGCTTTTATATCTCAAAAAAGAATACAATATTAGCCAATATATAATTCCCTTCCAACACTGTATCACTGAGGGTATCAAAGAATTTCTTATTGTACAAAACTCTACAGCAACCAAGAATGGGATAGGCAAAGTTGAACAAAAGTAGAAACATTCAGTCTCTTCTGCATATTGAACAATAAAGAAAACATGCAAATGGAAGAAAGTTTTGCAGAAAAATTTATTAAAGAAAACTGGTAATCAAGATCTGTTTCTTGGTAAAGATCTGTTATTTGATGCAGAGAGCCGCAAAAGAAGTATAGTTATCTTCTATAATTTCAAAATGACATAAAATATTAGATTTTAAGAAAACAATGGCACTTCAACAGTTTTTGCTATTCTTATTTCCAAGAACAATACACTCTCTTCAAGTTTAGTTCTATTCTTAGAGATAACATATTTACCTTTATTATTATTATTATTATTATTATTCCATTAAAAAACATTCTCTCCAGTGACCTGCTGGACCTGGAGGAAGTAATACTGAGTTTTCCTAACCTAAGCAATAACCTAGACCTAAGGTGATCTGTTTAGTAATTCTAATTAAGTTATACATAGAAAGAAAAATCAAAGGTGACTTTTATTTTGTTCCACTTGATACAATGCTTGTGCTAATATTCCAGGCAGAGAAATTATTTTGAACTATGGAGTAACATTTATCTTATTCTTTGAATTTCCTCCCTTTTAAGCCTCAAATTTAAAATTGACTTTCAGCTTCAAGGAGAAATTTGTAATTTTTCAAGGGATAAACAATACAGTCTATCCAACCATATTAGCAAAGGCATAAAATTCACTGTTTATTAAAATAAAATAATTATTTTTTAGAAAGATCATATGCTTAAGTGCATCTTATATAAATAGAAAAATCTTAAATTATTATTTTAAATGATTAATGTATTTAAATATAAAGTAGGGTTGTGTAAATAGCATTTAACTAAACATTTAATTTTCAATCTACGTTTTCCAAGTTCTCTAATTATGTGTCCTTAAGTATTAGAAGCTCACGTCATCTGTAATTCCCTATTTATGGTTTTTGGCAAAAACAAACACAAAACAAAACAAAACAAGATAGAGAATTGGGAATATCATAGTTCAATAGCCAAAGTGAAACATTTTGGACTATAAAACAGGTAGTTTGCAAGACATGCTCATGATTTTTTTGAGAATGACACTTTCATAAATCAGTTATTTTAATAATTTGAAATATCTACTTTTTCCTAACAATGTGTCTATCAGAATCTGTCTGCTTTTTGCAATCCCCTAGCTGGGATTTTTTATATCATGTAATCCACTGAAATATTTTTTTTTTTAATTTTTTTTTTCAACGTTTATTTATTTTTGGGACAGAGAGAGACAGAGCATGAACGGGCGAGGGGCAGAGAGAGAGGGAGACACAGAATCGGAAACAGGCTCCAGGCTCTGAGCCATCAGCCCAGAGCCTGACGTGGGGCTCGAACTCACGGACCACGAGATCGCGACCTGGCTGAAGTTGGACGCTTAACCAACTGCGCCACCCAGGCGCCCCAATCCACTGAAATATTTTCACACCACAACAGGGAATTTTTCTAGAAAATAGATGCATAGGTCTATAGTGTATTTTGGTCATATTCCTAAGGAATGATAGAAATTATCTAAAGTGTTATTTTTTTTCAGATGTTTGAGAAGCGTGTTCATAATCTGTTTTATAAGACTATAGAACTATTTATTCAAAATCTTCAGGTACATCAATATTAACCTTGTCTTCAGAATTCCAGATAAAGAATGGCAACATAATCTCCGTTTATTCTGTCATAACTTTGGGAGATCTGAGCTCTGAAAATTATATATATATCAAATTATATATATCAAGTGATCCTTGATCATTACCTACTTGTGTTTTATCTCCATCATCTCTATGGTTCTGGAATCTGTTAACTTCGAACAACACAGTCACAATCCAAAAGTTCTATTGTCTCTCATATTAGCTTACCACACTCAGCAAAATGTCTGAAATTAAACGTTTAACCCTGATTTAGATATACAGCCATAATAATTAGTTATCTTCATCCATGATATCAAGTCACATGTTATGTGTCTTTAGACTTGTGATATAAGATATCCAGAATATGGATGACTGAGCATTTTTGAGGTAGGATGGAAGTAGAGACAATTTGCCACTAAAAATTAGTGTGTATACACACATATGCACATAGACAAATCCTTAATAAGTTAACAAACAAAAATTGTACCTTGGAATACATAATATCACTTGAAGTAACAAAGTTATATAGTCTTTTAAGAAAACCGATGATAATAACTTGATTTTATCTACATTTAACAGCAAAAGCACTGTATGGTAGAACAGAAATTCCTGGAGAAAAGAGACACATTGATTTACCTGTGTGTCACAGCCAGTGACTTTTTACCGAGGTTTTTCTATGAGTTACAAGACCTTACCGGTGGCAGGAAGTTCATTTACAATCAGGTAGAAATAGCAGTGAAATAATCACATTTTGTACAGCATTCCACTAATCTCCCTTTTTAAATATCTATTATGATTAGCCCTCTCAGGTTACACACATTATGCATGTATAAATGTGCAAAAATATGAATGTAACTTTTAAAAATACAGTTGATCTCTATTTTCAAATATTTCACAGTAATACAAGTGATTTAGGTGCTACCTGTCTCCATTCCCTCAGGAAAAGTAATTTATATCTTAATCACTTCGCAATTTATATTTTTATACAGTACGTAGTGTTTAAATCTGGCCTTCCTATCTAGTAATTAGCTTTTTAATAGTATTTACCACTTAGCTAAATGGGATATTACTGCCTGCTTCAATCTTCCATGCATGCTCTAACCATTGTCATTATCTCAAATAAGTAAATAGAGCATTTTAAACAACGCTTTTTAAACCTTCTTATAAATATTTGGTAACAGGCCCTTAGTATTATATCCATCAACACCTAGTGGGAGTATCTGTCATTTAAACTAAGATGAATTAATTCATTTTAAGAAGTAATCATTGCTATTAAATCTTCATCAATCACAATAGCATTAGGATAAAGAATTCTAAAAGAATGCTTTGAGTAAGAATTTTCTAAACCCACACATTTCAATTCAACATAATCAGAAGCATACTACACATCTTTGTAAGGCACATATAATAGCACAGTAAATAGGAATCAGTAAGACATATTACATTGCATAAACAAGACAGATCAGGAGACTTTTAACCTAGCCATTGGACTCTGTTTATAGATCACCTACCACTAAGACTTCACAGAACAGTTTCACAGCATATTTCATCTAATTGTCTGATAACTCTTCTAAATAAAGTTTCTTACCACAGAATATATCGGGCTCTATAAACATGGGGAAGACTAAGGTGACTGTTAGGTTAATTAGAAGTTTCTCAAGTAATCCAGTGCTGCACAGAGATAAAGCGAAGTGGTTGTTTTGAATTTTAATAGTCAGCATTTAGTTTATATTCTGGATTGGTGGCGTCAGGTGCCAGAGAGAATACTGGGCTATCATCAATTTGATAAACTTACCTTCTTCACAACTACTCCACTAACCTCAAGGGGAAGACCCAAATCATGTTGTCCCCTCTATACAGATGTATGTGCTAAATTGTAGGTCATTACAATTTTGGCTTTCATGCAAATCATAACATAGTTTTAAGAAAAAAAAATTTAAACACATTATCAACATGTTCTTTTACCCATGAGTGCATTTCTAATAAAAATAAAATCAGAGAAAATGAAAAAAAGCAATAAAATTTAATAGTAACTCTTTTCAATAAAAATCAGTCATAAGGCTTTTAAAAATAACATTGGAAATCACCAAGCTTGATAAGGAAATGCAAAATTTTGCTACCATTTAGCAATGCCATTATTTGTGTGTATGGATTTAAGTTTCCTTCTTTGGACACATAGTTGTCATTGGACTAGGACGCAACAGGGAGAAGCTGGGTGACTCCAAATCAGATTTCCTTAAAGGCATTGGATCAGCAGAGATAAAGTGTGGCAGCACTGGTTGGGTGCAAACTTTCACTTACGAGGTGATGAGAAGTTCTTTCTCTAAGTGCATCCATTTTGGTCATGTCTGAATGACAGCAGTTACCCTCCTGAAACTATATGGCTCTGAGGTCTTCCTCCCATGGTACACACTTTTTCCCCCCCACAGTCTGTCTTACAAATGACCATATACTTATTACTTTGCTTTCCTACAACATGAAAAATATCTAAAGATGTATCTATATGTCACTTTCTCCAGCTCTCCTGCCAATGTGAGCCAGTTATGTGCCTCTCAAAAGAAGTAGATTATTCTGGATGGAAAATAGCAAATAAATAGGAAAGAGTCCCTAAATAACAAGTTTACTAGGATCTAAAATGCCAAATACTAAGAACACATAACTGGAATTTAAAACAGCAAAGAAAGAAGGGAAAATACTCTGTAACTTAATACAGAAGAAACCTCTTTTTACAGAAAGAGAAGCCACAGATGTGGAGGGAGTAATATTTACTATTATTTTTTGTAAGACAAAAAACTTCACTTTTCCCAAAGAATATTATATAAATATCATTAAAAAATAAACTTACCTTTTGGGCAAAAAGAAAATATTAAATGTTAATATTCCACCCTCCCTCCATCCCCACCAACCCAAATCACAAAGTACAGCATTCACATTTTTACCATGGAAAGAAATTTAATCAAGGTTAAGTCTGCAAGGTTAAGGCAAATCATAATATATATAACGTGTGGGATATGGTATTATGTTTGATACTATTAAAAGTTCCCCTCTTTATAAAGCATCTGGGGTAAACAATAATTAAAGAAAGTTTTAAAGTTGTTGTTCTTCCCAAAGCAACTTTCCACTATCTAATAATGCATGCCAGGCTGATAGTGTATGCCAGTGGCCTTGGATAGGAGAGTAAAAAAATCCCAGATGTCATACAACGTTTGCGTTGTTAGAATTTTGCTAATTTCTCAGTGAGGGATTTTAAATATTGCACTGTAATGTTTGTTTAAAAGGCTTTTCTTCCCCATCTAGAGGGTCTTGCTGCTGTAAAAATCCATTTTAACAGGAACAATGCTTAGCTAATCAGAGAATCAGTACTCTCTTAGGCTTCAGAGGAACAAGGACAAAGGATACATTTAGAAAAATGTGTAAAATATGACCAGAGTGAATGGGATATATGTACACAAAATTCCTCTCAACACACCCCCATCGCCATCATCATCATCAGTCACCATTACCAACCACATCATTGCAACACTGTAACCACTTTTTCTTCTTCCCTCTCCCTCTCTCTAGACTTTCTTACCTCTCTCCCTCCTTGTACTGCCTCCAGTCTTTTCAGGTTCAAACCCTGAAAGAGAGAGAGAAAAAATATATATATATATATATATATATATATATTCGTTGTTATATATATATAACAAAATATATATATATATATTCGTTGTTGGCAACGAAGTCACGAATAATAATTGGTGATAGTGCAAACATTCTGAAGTAAAATAATTCACTTAACAAAGACAATCTGAATATAGATGAAAATCTCATGCATATGCCAATATTGGTATCTGAGTAAGTCCTCAAATGTGGTACCAATGCATTTCTTGCTAAAGACTAAGATCGTAAGTTAAAACAAAATGTAAAGCATTCGTTTTAGTAGCGCTTGCCTCTCCCTTGGTGAAACCACAATGAAAAAGGTTCTGTTCCAAATTGAAGGAGTACATACAGGATTTTCTCTGAGGAGAAGGTGACATAGGCTCATTCAGTCTGGGAATGGGCATTCACATAGCAGCCCAAGGAGGTCACATCTAACAGTCTGTGAGGATTAAGAGGAGAACAGCATGCAATCCTCTAAAAACCAGGCTACTTAAAGTGTGCTGTCTGATACATCATTTCACCTGGGAGCTCATTAGAAATGCAGACTATCCAGCGCACCTGGGTGGCTCAGTCGGTTAAGTGTCCAATATCGGCTGGGGTCATGATCTCACAGTTCGTGGGTTTGAGTCCCACATCAGGCTCTGTGCTGACAGCTCAGAGCCTGGAGCCTGCTTCAGATTCTGTGTCTCCCTCTCTCTCTGTTCCTCCCCCACTCACACTCTGTCTCTCTCTCAAAAATAAATAAAGGCTAAAAACATTTTTTTAAAAATGCAGACTATCCATGGGCATGTAATGTACAGCATGGTGACTATAGTTAATAATACTGTACTGCATATTTAATGTTGCTAAGAAAGCAAATCATAAAATTCCTCATCACAGGAAAAAAAAATTGGAACTATATGGTGTTGGATGTCAACTAGACTTACTGTGATCATTCTGCAGTATACACAAATACTGAATCATCATATTGTGGATTTGAAATTAACATAATGGTATATATCAATTATACCTTAATAAAAAATGGCTGTTATTATTTTACAAAATGCAAACTTTCAGACTGCACCCAGGGCATGCTGAGCAAGAATATACATTTTAACACACTTTCCAGGTGATTCATACGCATGTAATAATTCGAGAAGTACCTCTCTGAGCTGTCTAGAATCAGTGGGTGAATTAACTGGTATACATTGTGAAGTGGGCTGCAAGGAGTGGTGGGGAAATAAAGCTAAGATACTGGCCAAATTGTGAATTGTTTAAAAAGTAGGAGTGTGGACTTATTTTTTAAGTCAATGTTTACTTTGATAGAGTTTCTGAAGATTGAGGGTAAATTTTTAAAATACCAAATGAGGACTCACATATTCTCATAATTTAGTCTATATCTCCATTTCATTTTTTCTTTCCTTTTAGAAACACTACCAGGGGGAAATTGAAAAAATATTTAAAAAATTAAAAACTCCAATAAATATCTTTATTATAAATATTTTTACATGCCTCTAAATTATTTGACAGAGCTTTAGAACTCACAGTTTTCACAATTTTATAATTATCATTAAGAATTTTGACTAAGTCAAAATTTTGCTCAATTTCTGATGAAAAATGAATAGGACATAACCCCAACTATATATTCTACATTATTGCCAACACATTTGGTAAGAAAATTCGCCTACAAGAAATATGTGCTAGACTTAAATATTGCATTTCTAGTCTTATATTTTGGAATTTAAGAAAGATTGCTACTGTTTTGAGGTTTTGTTAAACGGCATTTTGGAAGTGTGATAACTTATTAAATATTCAGTTATAAGGAAATTCATGGCATACATTTTTTTCATTTGATGACAGCATTTATGTTTAAAAAGTTGATAAAAAGTTTTTAAAATTTTATCTTTCCACATATGAAACTCATTTCTTGAATTGTTTAGACAGATAAACAACAGGATATTAAATACACTAACTTATTCGTAAAAACATGATTACACTATGGACTCTAGAAAAGGCCCTAGAATCAATCTGGCAAATCAGTTATTCTTGTAAATAAATGACAGCCTGAATTCTGCGTGTAGAAAATTACCTACATTTACACAATACATTTTGAAAGGCCTAAAACTCATATAGGGAAAGATACAAAACAAAATATCAACATGGTTCTTAAACCTGGCAGTGTAGGCTAAAAATACATTCTAAGGAGGCATTCATGCTCATACTTTTAGAATATGGGAAATGGTATAATGATATGCTTTTGAATTTGGACTGATAGAGGTTTAAATCTCTGGTTTGCCACCTTTTTCTATGTGCTGACAAATTATATAATATCTCTGAACCTCATTTTTTACTTGAAAAAATAATAACAGAGCAGCTATACCATGTGGTTTGTGTGAAGGTTGAATGAGGAATATGTTTATAGCATATAACTAACAAAGGACCAGGGAAGGTATATCCCAAAATATTTTTCTTCTTTCTCTTCTTTTCCTTCTTCCTCCTCTTATTCTAATTTGTATTATCATTATCATGTACATAACATGTCTAAATATGAGACCAACTTGAGCAAAATGCCTCTGTTTCATGCCTTTTATTTGAAGAATCTAAAATATCTGGAAAATATTTATAAACAACAAACAATGAGAATGTTTATATTGACTAAGCACAAGTAAAAATGTTCTCTATGCACACTTTCTCAATTGGCACTCATGACCACCTTTTGAGGTAGCTAGGACTTTCTTAAAATTGTGAGGAAAAATTTGCCACTAGTTCTTCAACCAATTTTGCTGTTTCCCACTTCCACTGCCATCTAATTCTGGTACTCAAAATATTAAATGGCTTGTTATTGTCTTACAAGCTGCTGACACTTGACTTTTTTTATTTTTTTAAGTTTATTTATTTATCTATTTGGAGAAAGAGAGTGAGCACATGAGTGGGATAGAAGCAGAGAGAGGAGAGAAAGAGAATCCCAAGCAGGCTCTGCACTGTGCAGAGACCGATGTGGGGCTCAAACTCACAAACCGTGAGATCATGACCTGAGCTGAAATCAGGAGTTGGACATTTAACTGACTGAGCCACCCAGGTGCCCTGACACTTTGTTTAAAAGTTTCTCCCTTCTCTTGAGAATCTGATGGCCTCATTTTGTATATTTTCTATTACTACATCTTCAAGGTCACTGATATTTTCTTCTGTCTAATCTATTTATCTCATTCAGTGAAATTTTTACTTCAGCTATCTTGGTTTTAATCTCTAGAAATTCAATTTGAATATACTTTTCTGTCATCATATTCATATTTTAAATCCTTTATTTATTTATTTATTTATTTATTTATTTATTTATTTATTGAGAGAGAGAGAGAGAGAGACAGAGAGAGAGAGAGAGAGAAAACATGAGCAGAAAAGGGGCAGAGGGAGAGGGAGAATCTCCACACTGGGCCCATAGCGGGGCTTGATCTCATGATCCGGGCCAAAATCGAGATGGTGGCTTAACTGACTGAGCCACTCAGGCACCCTGAAATATATATATTTTTAATAGTGTTTTGAATTTCTCTTCTTTAATTCTATCATCTATCATTTCCAGGTGGATTTCTATTGACTGAATTTTCTCCTAATTATGAGTCATATTTTCCTATTTCTTCTAATGTCCAGTAAATTTTTACTGGTTGCCAGACATTGTGATTTTTATTTTGTTTAATGCTAGATTTTATTACCTTAGAAGGAGTTAGAATTGATTCTGGCAAATGGTTAAGTTACTTGTGGGTCATACTGATCCTCCTGAGGCTTGTTAAAAAAAAAAAATTAGAATGGGTCTGAAGAAGTGGTTAGAGTTACTTATTCTTATTACTAGAGCTTGACCATTTGTGCTCTTCACTGAATATCCATGAAGATTCCCAGAACTGTGAAATCTCTGGGAATTTATTTACTTAAATTTCTCTGTCAATTATTCCTTTTCAGCAGTTGTTCTTTGCCTGGCCTTGTAAAATTTCACTCTGCATTTGTAAAGATCACTATTCAAACAAAATTTTCAGGGGTACACCAATATAGATTTCCAGAGTTTTATCTCTGTGTTTTCCCCTCCTTTCTGGTAATCTGTCCCACAAATTCTAGCTGTCTTATTCTCTCCAAACTCAGATATTTGTCTCCTCAGCTACAAAATGTAAGGATCCTGAAATTCTCTCCAGGCTGTCCCTCCAGGAACCATGGTCCAAACATTGCCTCCAGGCTGAAATCTAAGTATTGTAGGCACTCTTGATTTGTTTCCCTTCTCTCAGGCATTACAGTGCTTCTCTCTCTATTTTTTAATGTGTGAGAATTTTATTATATGTTTTGTTCATATGTCTAACTATTATAGCAAGTCACATAGTCATTACGCTCTCACGAATAGAAGCGGAAGTCAAGGTGTGTATTTTAAACTTATTTTTTCAAAGGAGAAAATCTAAAGTTTCAAAATTTGAATTATATGATCTGAATATAGAGCTAGTATGTACAAAAGCAAAACTTAATTCAATATTTTAAGAGCCCAGATACCTAGTTCATCCATTCATCCTTAGTCAAGTTTCTTTAAATTCATAGCGCTCAAAATGTTTAATATGTTGTATACTCAAGAACTCAAATTTATTATAACATGGATCTCATGCAGGAGTCATGATGATTCTTGAAGGCAATGCAGTGATTGAGAGGAGTTGGGTGTCAGGACGTTAAGAAAAAGCACACCTGTTTGGATGGAATAGGGGCTGGAGGGTAGGCTCTCCAGCATAGATATGGTATATCGTGTAAACTATGTAAAAAGATTGGTCATAACTTAGGCACTGACTTATTGAAAGAACTTCAATCTTAAGATCAAAGAAGTGAGTCAGAGAATCTGATGCCAAGAATTTGGGAGCCACATGGGCAAGAAAAATTGATCTAAAAGGACTCTCTATATATTTACAGGGCCTCAGGTAATATTGTGTCTCAATAAAGGACTCAAATGATCTAGAGTATAATGAGATTCACTAAAAATTCTCTAAGTATGATCTGGGAGATATGATTCCCTAAGGGATGACAGAAATTGGTCTGAGTACCAAAGTAAGTCTAAGCCTTTAAGTCAGGTCAGTGTGGAGCTTGATGCAGGACTCCATCTCACGATCCTGAGATCATGACCTGAGCTGAAACCAAGAGTCAATCAACCGACTAATCCACTCAGGTGCTCCAAGATATTGCCTTTTTTTATATTAGCCAAATTAAAGACTATTAGTACAGTTATAAAAAAATAATTATTATTTTGGAGGTGTTCTCTTTGTGCCAAGCACTGCTCCAACTGTTTGACCTGGGTGATTCAATTTTTACAATAATCCTATTATATATTACAACCAAATCATTTTTCCCACTTTGAGCTAAAATGATCTTTGAGTTGTTCTACTCTGTTTTCGGACTGATTTCCTGAGACAAAATATGTGCCACTGTAGTTCTTGCTATTGTTGACTTCGTTTTGCAGCTATGGTTTACAGCCCCAAAGAATGACAAGAGTGTGAGTGAAATAATTCTGGCTTCTCTGCTTCTTATCACGATATTTCTTCATCTTAAACAGGAACACATTTTAAGGAAAAAATAACACTTTGGAAGATGAGGAAAATGTTAACTCTAGATTTCGGTTTAACCTACCAAGAAAATTATGTGGGGATGGGAAGAAATGGGAGTTGTACAGGACGATCTCTGCTGAACTTTAAAATCTACTATCTGCACTGTTTTAATTTTAAGACAGGCAGATTGATTCTCTTACAGATTCTTGCTATGTATCTTTTGATCTTGTATGGCTTCTCAGTGAGACTGATGAAACTACTCAAGAGGTAAAGAAATTCAGGTGAATTTGAACACAACTTGATACATCTATTGTCAATCGTATCTGGTTCCTAAATTCTGGTTTTCTTAATTTGGGTATCTGGTTTTTCATCTATCAGCTTGCTGCAGGGACTTGAAATTCAGTGTCAAGTTTCAATTACATTGCTGATAAAAAAAAATCTTAAGTTGTATGTATGGATTTCTAACCTTAGCCTTACTTAGGATTCATTTTGTAAGTGATAGTATTGAGATTTGTGACTCATCATAGGTTTAGAGAATAGACTTAGATATTCAGACACTTTCCCACGGCTGCTGAACCTACTTAAAAACTGCAAGAATTCACTCATGTATATAATGTCCACTCTTTAAAGTTAATGAACATAGTTTTAAAATACTTTGTAATTCTTTTATACCTCTCTTAGCCCTTATATTATTTAATGTTTAGTTATTTTTGAGAGAGAGACAGAGACAGAGGGACAGAGACAGAGACAGAGCATGAGTGGGGGAACAAAAGAGAGAGAGGGAAACACAGAATATGAAGCAGACTCTGGGCTCTGAGCTGTCATCCCAGAGCCTGCCGTGGGGCCTGAAATCACGAACCACGAGATTACAACCTGAGCTGAAGTCAGACCCTCAACCGACTGAGCCACCCAGGCACCCCTCTCTTTGCCCTTATATTAGAAATTTTTTAAAACTACATTGAAATTGTAAGTCAGAGATTTGTAGTGCACCTGTTTGAAATTTTACAGAAGTACCAGGATATGGGCTAAAATCTATCCAAGGACCAAAAACAACCAAGTGTCAAAATGTGTTAAACTTTGTTTTCCTTTTTTTTTTTTCTTTTCAAAGTGAGTCATTCTAATCATCTTTGAAATGCTATGCCTTGATATTTGTAATCAATTCACTGGAAGCTTTGAGTTGCTCTTCATCTCCCTTTTGAAAAACTGAGATATGTCATTAGTTTCAGAGACTTCACTATTCTTCTTTGCTAAAGTTCTGACATTTTAAAAATGGAAAACCATCCTAGATTTCCTAAGTAATAATGTAACTACACAATAGGATATTTTTAATGAACACATAAGCATATAAACAACAATAGTATGCATTTATTGAATTCTTACTAGAAGACAGGCACTACCCTAAGCACTTTACAGTACTATTTTTTATTACTCACCATAATTTATTCCTCACCATTATACTATGTTTCAAGTGCCATTATTAATTCCCATTTTTGTCACAGAATAATTGAGGAAGAGAGTTTAGTTAACTTGTCTAAGAATACACAGCTAGGAGGAGGTGTAGTATTGAACCCAGAGTATATGACTACAGAGTTTCTTTTGCAGCCACTACACATACTACCTCTAGGAGTACCTATCACTTTATGTTTTATGTGTATTGAGATGAATATCTAAAATGAATTAAATAAATATATGTGTAATAAATGAAAAGTTGAGTAACACCTTGGATGAGTAAGGCTGATTCTGGAATTGTATTAAAGTTCACTTAAAGCAGGTCAATTTTATATATTGAAGAAATAAATCCAAGATAATTTCTTGGTTTTGAATTCATTTAGGTTTGGCAATAACTGTGAAAAAAAAAAGTTAAAGTAAATGAGACTGGATTCCAGAGTTCCTGATTTCTTGGAAAGAAATGTAAAATTCAATTGAAATATTTCCTGGGGCAGACAAAGATTAAAAGAAAATTAATGTAACTATGTGAGCACAAATAACATTTCATAGAGTTTGTCTGTGATTATCATTGCTCCAGGCTAACTAAAATATTAAACAAGTATAGCACTTTCATGCCTCCAGTTTTCTAGCAGTGCTCATCTTGGTATAGCACATAAGTTAAATTGCCCCTGCTCCAGGGAATATAAGGATATTTTATGAGTAGATACAATGAAGTTGGCCCTAAAAATGGAGTATTTCCATTGTTTCTGATGTTCGTAACTTGGTGGTCATTTGTGATAAAGATGTCCTGCCATTTCAGATATGAGAGGAATCAAGAACATATAACCTCTGTTAAGACTTTATGTAATGTTATTTCTGACAACTTATATGTGTTAATCTAATTATTTTTTTAAGTTTATTTATTTTGAGAGAGAGAGAGAGAATGAGTGAGAGAGGGGCAGAGAGAGAAGGAGAGAGAGAATCCCAAGCAGGCTTCACACTGTCAGTGCAGACCCTGACAAGTGGCTTGAACTCTTGAACTGAGAGATCATGACCTGAGCCAAAATCAAGAGTCAGACGCTTAACCAAGTGAGCCACCCAGGCACTCCTGTTAATCTAATTTTAAATAGGAAGTTAAAGATGTGTGTTTCAGAAAACAAGTAACCCTAAATATTGTCAGTGAAAGGTGAATGCTTTAGAATTCTCTCATGGTGGTAGCATCAGTCCAACTGTGAATTTAAACAGCTATGGACAGGATTAGTACTTGATTTGTAGAATACAGAATCATGAAAAATTTGAAAAATCATTCCTTGATTATACTAAGCTATTTACATCATTAACCTGTCTACTAGGCTGCCTTTAAAAAAAAGAATGTAGTGAGGTACTTCAAAAGAGAGGATTAATAGCTAAGATATGGTTATCTATCTATCTATCTATCTATCTATCTATCTATCTATCATCTATCATTTCTGATCCCGTCTCTTCCGAATCCCCATTCCTATCACTCCGTTATAGAAAATGGCTCTAATGTAGTCCTTGAACAATATCAGATGGTCTTCTACATTAGATGCTCATCCCAGCTGGGATGCCCCTCGTCTAGGGATCTGCATGATCAACTCCCACAGCTTCTCGTCTTTATTTACATTTTACCTGATCAGTGAGGTCTACTTTTATAATCCTATTTAATATTATAGTTTACTCTCTAGTTCACCTCCAGGGATGCTTAAAATCTATTAACACACTGTATACATTTACTATTAATGTGTATCATCTATCTTTCCACATTAGAATTTAAGTGACACAAAGACAGGGATTTCTGTTACTATATTTTCTAACTTATCCCAATTGCCCAAACAGTGCCTGGAGCATGGTAAGTGCTAAAAGTTTGTTGAAAACATAGAATATTTCCTTTTCTATTCATTCATGTCTCTAAAGAGTTCCACTCAATCTGTACCATATTACTTTATATTTGTAAATTTTATAAGTGGTACTTGCCTTAATGATCTATCAGATAAAATAAATTCATTTATTCCTGTTCAAGTTAAATCAAGATCAACTTAAATTTTTATTTATAATATTAAGATTTTCAGCATTTTCTATTACACTATCTTTTGACAATACCAGTGTGCCATCATGTTTTTCTTTTATTTTTTTTATTATTTTTTTTAATGTTTATTTATTTGTGGGAGAGAGACAGACAGTGTGAGCGGGGGAGGGGCAGAGGGAGAGGGAGACACAGAATCTGAAGCAGGCTCCAGGCTCTGATCTGTCAGCACAGAGCCCAACGCGGGGCTTGAACTCACAAACCGAACGGTGAGATCATGCCCCGAGCCAAAGTCAGACACTGAACCGACTGAGCCACCCAGGCGCCCCTTCTTTTATTTTATTTTTTTAACATTTACTCGTTTTTTGAGAAAAAGAGACAGCGTGAGCTGGGGAAGGACAGAGAGAGAGGGAGACACAGAATCTGGAGCAGGCTCCAGGCTCTGATCTGTCAGCACAGAACCGGAGGTGGGGCTAGAACTCAAGAACTGTAGGATGACCTGAGCCAAAGTCCCACGCTTAACTGACTGAGCCACCCACAGGTCCCTTTTCTTTCAAATGCGTGGGCAATAATCAGCGACAAAGATCTTATAAGAAAAAAAAATGTTGATTTCAAAATATATCTTCGAGCACAGTTCTCAGCTAGACAGTGTCCCTTTTCTACTAAGATGACAATGATTATTTCAGGATGAAAATTAAACTAGCATATTCAAATTTAGAAATAGAAACTGAATTCAATTAAAATAAATATCATAGATTACAGGAATCTATCACAAGACCTAGAGTAATTATTCAGTTTTATCATAATTTAAAAAAACTTAAGAAGGTTTAGTCAGAAAGATTGAATCTATATTATGAATTGAGAATATCAGTTTACAAAAGGGCCAAGTTCCATATGATTATATGTAATAAATTCTAAATGACATTCAAAGGGCTTCCGATCCTATCACCACTGACACTGTGGATTCCTTCTTGAGTACGATATCTTGATAAAAATCCAAGAGAAGTTGAAAAATGCTTTCATTTAACTTGTTCTTCCAACTTCTTGACCTCTCCACATTCTGTTCATCCTCCTTCCTGTGTCACCAACACTTCTCCACTCTGGCAGTCGGCATTAAGATGTATTTGCATTTGTCAGCGTCGCTATTATTTACAGAAATCAAATCAGCATCTCAGTTCTTCAAAGTAATGAGTCTTTATGAATTCTATTTGCAAAGGGGCTCTGTGTTTCTCAGTCTACTTGTTAGGTGGACCCCTCAATCCCGCCCTCTTTTTGCTGTGTCTGCAGGTTCTGTGCCCAACAGTCTCTGTATAGTGCTTCTGTGTTCTCTTCCTTACTGATGTAATAGGAAAAAATTATATAATTTTCTTTTAAATGTTTATTTATTTTGGTAAAGAGACAGAGTGCATGCACACATGAACAGGGGAGGGGCAGAGAGAGAGAGAGAGAGAGAGAGAGAGAAATCCCAAGCAGGCTCCTTTCTGTCTGTGCAGAGCTTGATGCACAGCGTAATCCCATGAACCATGAGATCACGACCTGAGCTGAAATCAAGAGGTGGCTGCTTAAGTGACTGAACCACCTACGCTCTATAACAGTTATTTTTTCTTCACTTTTTCTTTCATTAATTAATTAATTAATTTTAGTTTTATTTATTTTTGAGAGAGAGAGAGAGAGAGAGAGAGAGAACACAAGTAGGAGAGGGGCAGAGAAAGAAGGAGACAGAGAATCCCAAGCAGGTTCCACACTGTCAGCACAGAGTCTGATGAGGGGATTGAACTCATGAACCACGAGACATGACCTGAGCTGAAATCAAGAGTCGGCCATTTAACCGACTGAGCCACCCAGGAATGCCTATTTATTTATTTTATTTAAATACAAGTTAGTTGCCCCAATAGGTTTTTTTTTAAATTTTTATTCATTTTTGAGAAAGAGACAGAACATTAGTTGGGGAGGGGCAGAGAGAGAGAGAGGGAGACACAGAATCCGAAGCAGGCTCCAGGCTCTGAGCTGGCAGCACAGACCCTGACATGGGGATGAAACTCACGGTCTTTGAGATTATGACCTGAGCTGAAGTCGAACGCTTAACCGACTGAGCCACCCAGGCGCCCCCCATAATAGGTATTTTCAAATGTTAAGTGTACATGATGAAATATTTGGATAAAAATGTATATTTATTTTTATGTTTACCTTATATTTATATTATATGCTTTTTGCTTCTGGGAAAAGAAGTCTACCCTTTACAAAAAGAAACCACCATTGTACCAAAACACAGCATGTATTATATCTGATGTTTACTACTAATAAGCATCATTAAGGGTTGCTATAGCTTAAGGGCTTTAACTCTTTATGCATTTTATAATGACAGTATGGGTTACATGTGTGTGAGCATCAACCATATGCCAGACTCTCTTCTAGGCTCTGGGGAAATAGGCATGAACAAAACAGACAAGAATTCTTATCCTTGTAAAGTTTAAAATCTAGTGATTTTATTACTTTGTGTTAATATATTTACATGTGAGTGTGTGCGCATAGACATAATATCATTTTCTGCTATTTCACTAAAAAAATAGTGCAGTGGGTTCCAGCTTCCATTTATATGACAAGATAATATATTTAAAGAATTTTTCCTCTATTATCAGATTTGGAGTGCAGGGAGCAATGACAGGGTTCAACTGATTTCTACCAGAGCAAGATCTGTAAGGAGATATTTTTAACTGCTTCTTCTGATCTTGTATTACCAACTTTTTACATGGGCATATTTTTAGGCACTTAAAAAAATGCAAGCAAACAATTAGTAATAGGATATCCACATGCATTTATTTGGTTTGCAAAATCAACAAAATGTGTAAAGTGTTTCTCCTGTTAATTACTTGCCTTTCAGATATTGTATTGAATACTGTGGCTTGCACACATTTTAAATGAAACAGGTTATGTCTTTTATTATTTATTTGTTTGTTTTAGCTAAGCAAACAAATGTTCTAGAAAGCACACCCTAAGACCTCTAATTCCCAAGGCTTATAGGTACAGCGACATTTGTGTGCACATTCTGATCATATGGGGCTGAAAATTATTTTAGCTATTAAAATAATTTCAAACCAAATAATTCATCATGATTTTATTCTCCTGTTATCAAATAAAAACTATTTCTTTACCACTGATATAATTCATAAAAAGCAGCTTTCTTCAACTCAGTCTTTTAGGAGATTGGAGATTTCAGGTACAATGATGTCTGTATACTACATAGTCTGAAGTTGCTATCTTGTTAACAGATGGTTTTTCTCATTCTTCTCTGTCTTTTACTCTCTTTAGCTAGGTCATTTCTAGAAGGAACCTTTTAGAAGAACAGGCCCATCTCCCTCCCTGAAACCTGGGGCTAATACATTTGTTCACTCATACTTGTAAACAGAGATTTGGGTAACTTCAGATACTTTAGCTAGTGAAGTTTCAGGGACTCTTGAATACATTGGATTTGAAGGATTGAAAAGACCATCATTCTTACAATGAGAGCCATTAGTCCATGTAGTTAAAGAATCTGCCCAAAGATACAGAAGTAAATACTTTGAATACAGGTTTTCCACTTTAAGTGCCACCTTTCTACAAGAAGGGCCTAAAGCATATTCCTCATTTATCTTTTCCAAAGCATTCTTTGAATTTGTACTGCTAATAATTCCTTGCAGATGACATTTAGAGTTGCTATTTTTAACAACTAAAAAATGGTCAAATGCTTTTGGGGACATCCTCACTACTAATCTAAATTTTCCATCCAAAAATTCTCCAAACTCATGGAGATCTTCAATCACTTGCGCCTACCACTTTCTCATTCAATTTCCCTCTAATGTCCTTCTTCTTCAGTTTAGAGGCCAAGGCCCATGATTATCACCAGACTTGACACAAAACCTTTCAACATTTTGGATCCTTTGTTCTGCTGTTGTTCTTCCCTAGCAAAGACTAAACTCTGGGTATCATCTACATAAAATATAACTGTATCTTCTATATATGTTGGAGAAAAACATATTTTTTTACATTTAAATTATGATCACAAATTTGCTCTCAACGTTTTCTCAACATCTGAATCTCTCCTGCTTTAGAGATTTTATACCAACTGTTCTCTTCCTGTAATGATCTCGCCCCACAATCTTCACAGGGTTATCTATCTACTTGCCATTTAAATCTCAGCTTAAATTTACTGTGTCAGAGGCCTCTCCTGAACACTGAATCTAAACTAGATATCAAGTTGCTCATTGTAGTGTCACTCAATTTTAAATTTTTGCTTGAAACTTACCACTAAAGAATACTTTTATTAGTTGGTAGACTGGCCATTTCCTTTCACCAGACGGTAAGGTTCATGACAGTAAGCAACACATCTATCTTATAAATCCTGACATCTCCAGTACTTAGCATAAGATCTGGCACTTAGTAGGTGCTGAACAAATATTTATTGAGTGAATAGAATGAATAAGCCTCTACAACTCTTAAAAATTGATATTTATTAGCTCTTTTTCATAAACATAGTATTAACATATAGCCCCTAATATTTGCAATTTAAATTCATTCCAAAGACAAATGAATTGAATAAATTGGTTCCTTTCTTTTACTGACCTTGGGAAAATTATCTAAGCCTCTGAGATCACATTCCTTTTTCAGAAAATTAGAAAGTTAGGCTAGTCTCTTTAAGCTCTAAAATACGGAGCTTTTCTTTTCTTTTAGAAAATTAAGGTTTAAACCTCTCCATTTTAACATTTGAGCTCTGTTACCTAATCAATTGTGATTCAACAACTGTATCAATAATTGTGGCCTTTGCCTATACTAATGTCTCCCTGCTTTTTTTTTTAATCTCCCTTAACCATTCTAAGGGTACTCCAAAATATTATACAAGTAACCAGTGCCAGTGTGAGTGCATTATTCAAATTTTGCTGTAGATACTTTATATTTTTAATAATTATTACATTGTAAATTGGCATAGCTTTCAGCACAGCCATTTAAAGTTTCCACTTTTAAATATAGTTTTCATTATGTACAACTCTGTATCATCCAAACAACTCTATTGAACACTCAATATTAAACAAATAAATCAGACTATGTCAAAATCTACTCCTGGAGATCTTACTTTATTAAATTGTTTATTTCTGTCATTATTAATTTCTAGGAACAGCAAAACAGAACGGAAAAATAATGTGTAGTCTTAGACTGTAAGTCAGAAATTGCACCATGGCTTAAATTTTCATCTGACAGATCAATGTTACATAATTTTGATAGATCAAAGCTCCATAATGTAATTTGATGTCCTCTCAAACCCAAAGACCTACCTGAAAATAAAATGACAATTTCCAGTACCCAATACTCTAATTTAACTGCATTTGTATCATGAGTTGCTGGAAATTGGATGCTCTTGGAAATCTATGAACATTAAGAAGAGAATGTTACAACTAGTTGGGCATATTTTTATCCTCCCAGTCTGATAATAACATCTTCCAAAAGTCAGATGATGTTTTAAATACATCATTTGTAATCATCAGGTTTCCATTCAAACTAGTCCAGTGATTTGTTAGAGTAAGAAAGAAATAATTAAAGAAATTCTATGGCTACATTTGGCAAGGGTTAGCTAGGCTATAACAGCTGGGAAGATATGTTTTGAAATTAGATACTGTGTATTAACTCCAATAATAGTGTTCTCTGATTTACTCAACTTGAAAGTGTAGCCATGGAAATGTTAGGCAATATGACCACAGCTTGAAGGTCTAGGGTTATCTGTAGGACAGCAAAGCTGTCAGAAATGGTATTCTTTCCTCTTAAGGACTTCAAACTACTTTGTACCATTTCCAACCAGCGGCAGGCATTCAAACCTGGGAGAGACTTTGAAATTCCCTAGGACTCCCTTCTACCAACCCTGTGCCACCATCACCAAGAGTGCCACCATCACCTCCCTTAAAGAGGAAGGGAAAGACAGTCAAAATGCAGCAACGTTTGTGTCAGCATATGCTTTCCTTCTGCTAATAGTTATTTAACCAACCCAATGACTCCTCCCTTTTGTTCTCTGGCTCATTCATTCATACATCCAATAAATATTGTTTTGAGTGCCTACTATGTGCCAGGCCCTACCCTATGTGCTGGGTCAATGCAGACAAATTATATTTCTTATGGTGCTAACATTAAAGTATTTCATAAACGTGAAATTTTACATAAAGATTGACAGAGTGGTAGCACTAAAAACACAGCTTAAGAAGTCATTTGGCTCATCCTTTTTATTTTATTTGTGAGGAAGCTGAGTCCTAGAGATAGGGAATATGACTCTTGAAGATTACAGTTAGTGAAGGCCCATGGAATACATGACACCAGTATTTGTTCTACTTCTCCACATATCCATTAAGGACAATTACCTCTTCACCTCTGCCTTTTAAAATTACTATTTTAAATTTAAATTCTTAATTAAAGTTAAATAATTATTTAAAAATAATTAAGTAAATTAAAGTTAATTAAAATAATGAACTTATTTAAATTTAAATGATCTCCTCTTATTCTTTCACTATGTTCTGGTTATTCTTTTACTGTGATGTGGATGACCTGGTTGAGAGAGTTCCGCTTTTTAGTTTGCCCTTTTCTGAGTCACCTTCAATTTCAGATTCTTTAATTGTTGTCTGACACCATAGGAACAATCTTGGCTGCAAAGGAGGCCAGGTGAATCCCCAAGGTTTACTGCTTTGAGCTTCATTTCTCTTCCGTTGCTAACTGTGAGACCATTTGGCAACAGTTGACGCAGAGCCTTAAGATAATTAGTTCTTCCTCAGAATGGCATGGATTTTAAAGAGGAAAATATGCAGCATTTGTTTCGAAACCCAAATCTATCATTTGTAGAATGTGACCCATTTTGCTTGTTCGATGATGTTTTTGAAAATAGTTTATATAAATAATGTCCTCAATAAAGTGGTCTCCCCATAGCTTCATTCTGAGTTATTTCTAATACTGTCCCAAGCACATCTCGTCTCAAATGAAAAGAAACAAAAAAACTCGATAGGAAAACATAAAATACTACAAATAACATAAAATCAAAAAATAATTTTAATTAAAATGGATTAAGAATGTTTAATACATTAATAAGACACTTTAATTTCATTTTTATGATATACTTAGCACCTAGCATTTAGAATAAATTACTACATATTGAACCACTTAGTATCTTCCTAACATTTTAACTCAATCATACAATACAGGAAGCCATATTCAAATATGAGTTTTAAAAAGATTAATATAAAATTTTCAGTATGATTGGGTGCAATTTTTTATAACTTCTACATATATGTGTATTTCAGATTAATAATCTAAGTCCAACAAAATTGAAATATTTATTAATAAATGTAATACAATTCATCAAGAAATTTGTTTAAACATAGCAGATCAACAATCAGATCAGGTCTTACTAAATTGTATTGTTCTTTATTGTATAGGTAATGATAAAAATAAAATCCTTATGGAACAAAATACATATTGGTCTTCAGCAGACAAAGTTCCTGGCACACAGCTCCTTAAACCATTAGAATCTCCTAAGTGATAAACATGAACATAAGAATTATCATTATTTTCCAATATTATGGGAAATAAGTTGCTGCTTCACAGCCAATGGGAGGGCTCTCCTTTTTTGATTAAAAAAAATGAGTAAATCACTCCCTTTGGTATAGAATTCAAAACATGTGCAATCTTGGATCAGTCCACACTTATGACCTCATTTATAATTAATATTATAAGCAATATTAATAGTATAATATGAATATAATAACTTTATTATTATATAATGATGTATATTATTGTGTCACACTGTGGTATATCAAAGTACTCAATATTTTCTCAATCTCTTGTACATTCACAGCTCCCTGTGTTTGTTCCCTATAATAAGAATGTCATTGTATTATCTTTGCCATAGAAATTTTTAAGGAAATCAAAGCTCAAATGTCACTGTCTCCTGGAACTTTCATAAATCTTCTTAAAGAAAATCCTATTTACTTTCCTTACACTTCTTAATCCTTTGAACACTTCTTACAACATTTTCCATGGTCTATTCCATATATTAAATGTCCATTTATATCCCTCTCAACCACTATGCCCTTAAATTTATTAAAGCACTGTACTTTTTTTTTGTTTGTTTTTTAGTGTGATGCACAGAACAGGCAAATAGACCTAATACAATACAGACCTTGATCTGTATTGTCTTCACAATGTAGGTGAAATTCTGAAGAAAAATTTGAAAACTTGGGCTTAGACTATTAGAATTCTATGACAGCAGAAAACTACTGGCATTATTTCATGTTCTTTCTCATATTATAATTACACAGTTTCATTCAAAATTCTGCTGTGCCCTACTGAACCCCACATACTGGCCCTGTAAAGTGTACAGAGAAAGTTAACATAGTGGGTCTACATATTACTTTTGAGAAGGAACCTCTTTCAGAGCTGGTAGAACTTGGCTTTTGAAGTCCCCTATATTGTTAAGGCTGTTTTGTTTGCTTGGGGCACTGAATTCACTGTATCAGTCTGATTTATGGTGAACATCTGCTTTCCTTGTGGGAATCTGGAATTTCTATAATTGTGGCTGATCACATAGGCATAGAGAGCCCGTATAACCAGTTTCCGCCAAAGATGTCGGGCTGAGGCTATAGCAGGCTTTTCTGGACACAAATATATGTGTTCCTGCATTTAACTACTGGAGGAAGAAGCACATTCTATGTGGCACCCTCTGAGGGAGGACTTTCTAAAGCTTGTGCATGGATTCCTCCAGACTCAGGCCAATGTGTCTTCCCTTGCTAATCCTTTTACCATAACATAATAGCCCTAAGTACAACTGTGCCTGAGTAATGTGAGATCATTTTAGTGAATTTCCAAACATGTAGATCTTCTTGGGACTCATGACACATAAAGGAACTACTTATGTACTATCTTGTTACTTCTCCTGATAAACTCCTGATAAACTGCTTCCAATCGCTGAGATTATAGCAGACAAATAACCAAGTGTTACATAGAAAATCTAATTGTCCCCTCTCTTCTATTAGCAATTTTTATTTCCTCACAAAATGGCATAGTTTAAGCATGGTGTTGCCTAGTTAAGAGATGGGAGAGTGAAAAAAAAAAGATAGGTAAAATTATTTTTAAGATATTAAGTTGTGCTTTGAAAGATAATGGGGAGATAATGTAGTAGAAAGAAAACATTAATGGGTTTTATGATCAAGTTAACATCAGGCCATTTCCCACACATGAAACCTTAGGGAAATCATTTAACCTCATTGGGAACTAATTCTGACTATGTAAAATGGGATAATAAAACTTTCCTGCCATTGTTGTATGGATGCTGAGAAGATAAGTTAAATTGTGTATAATACAGTTCAACATTACTATATTTAATTAGGATTTCTTTCCTCTCTAATTCTAGGCTTTAGGCTTAAATCTGGAAAGAGAATCATGAGGATGTTAGAGTTCCATTCAATTCTGATCTCTCCAGGAAATTTTGGAATTATACTGGCCTGTAACTTACTTTGGGGAAACCATGGAAGGATCAGAGAAATGAACAGGGGTAGAGATAAATAGCAGGTACTGATGAGTAAAAAAATAAATATAATTATTTTTTTAAGAGAGAGAACATGAGGAGAGGAGGGGGCAGAGGGAGAGAGAGAAATTAAGCAGGCTCCACGCTGAGCATGAAGCCCGACATGGGGTTCAATCCCACGACCCTGGAATCATGCATGCCCTGAGTTGAAATCAAGAGTCTGACACTCAACCACCCGAGACACCTAGGTGCCCTTAATGATTATTTTTTAATGTACCAGCAAGCATGCAAAAATCATCTAGTTCAAGTAAAAATTGTTTGATAACACAAGGATGTACAGGATGTACATATTTTCATCTCCAAATACATGTGTTATTAGAGCACTATCATAGTAATAAACTTTATTAAGTATTTATTGTAAGCCAGGTATTAAACTGGCTAGTGAATTGCATGCCTTATTTAATCCTGTGTTCCACTTTAAAGAGTAGGTATTACTTTTACCCCAATATGCTAATGCAGAAATCGAGACTTTTAGATGTGATATGTCCAAATGACTAGTGAGAATTCAGCAGCAGAGTGATGTACTACAATTCCTCTTGAATAACAGCACTTTCTTATTCCTCAGTTTTTGTTTGGAACACAAAACATCATAATTTCCTATTTTATTTGAATGTAACTACTCATGTCATAGCTACACACTAGTTTTTTATTACAAAAATAACATATTTTCATAATATAAAAGTGAATACTGGGGCACCTGGGCAGCTCAGTGGTTAAGTGTCTGACTTTGGCTCAGGTCATGATTTCATGGCTTGAGCGTTCGAGGCCTGCATCGGGCTCTGTGCTGACAGCTCAGAGCCTGGAGTCTGCTTCAGATTCTGTTTCCTTCTCTCTCTGCCTCTCTCCCACTTGTGCTCTGTCTCTTTCTCTCTCCGTCTCTCTCCCAAATATAAATAACCATTAATTTTTTAAATTATAAATGTGTATATTATTTGACATCTCTGTACAGTCTAATACAACACTAAACCAGGCCTGATGAAATCACTGTTTTTTCCTGAGATTTTGCTTTTCAAGATGCTCTTGCCATCTTTTCAAGATGCATTTGGCCTCTCAAAAACAAAATGAGAGGTCCTTAACACTGTGGAAAGGTCTACTACAGATTATATTTGTAATTTTTTTCTCTTCTTCATGAAAAGCATGCCCAAAAAATCATCCTGAAACTATTGAAGATGGAATGTGTCCAGTGAGTCCAACTTGCTCTTCCATGAACAAATTTAGGAGAAAGAGCTATACATAGATTCTCCATGTATTGAGGACTAAAATTATAATAAGAATTAGCTCGATTTTACATATGGGCCAGCTCAAGACAGCCAAAGTGCTTCTGATGTGGCATACTCACGTGCATTCCGAATCAGCACCAGGGACCACCTGGTGCCAGAGAGTTGGCCATGTAGCCACTATCATAGGTTAGCAGCAAGAGTTGCAATGTTAGAAGACAAAATCTGAGAAACCTTTGTCAGAGACAAGCCCTGAAGGTGTGTATCATCATCTTGGAGGCACAAAGTGAGGCTGTACAATGAGCCAAATCAGCAAGGCGTCCTCATGGATCTCTTACATTGTATGTACCTGGGCATCAAAAATTGGCATCACAAAACAGCCAGAATCAATTGCAGGGATGCAAGGAAGCATTCTAATGTGTCTTCTGCTTGGGTAAGGGAATCAAATTTGATGCCTTTTGGGGCTATAAACCCTGGAGCAGCCTGAATACTTAAAAGGAAGACAAAGTTTAATCAAGAGTTACTGAACTTCTGCTAACTGCAATTAATTTGAAAACCAGATGTGAGATGATTTTTGTGACCGTGTTTTGTTAATGAGTGAATATGGTATATTTATATTTGTTATGCTGACAGTAAAAGACTAAAGAGGAAAAGTATAGAAATATACTAGGATTCTTGCATGACAACAATTAGCTTAAATATTTCCCACAGTAAATTTTGCCCCCAGGAAGAGTTGATAGGCTCCATTCCCCACTCCACCTAAATAAAATACTAGTTCCCATGCAGAAGTAATTAGAAGAATTTCCATCAACTTTTATTAGCTTAATATCAAATATTTATCAAGTATCTACTACGTTCAAGGGACTTGGTTATGCTGAGAAACCAGAAGTTACAGCTTCTGGGGAATTTGTACTTAATCATAGCCACAGAAAGAGATAGTCTCTCTCCTGGCTGGACATTTATTCAGAGAAAACTGAGACCAGTACTTCCTTTAGTTATTTAATTGCCAGGCCAATGAACACACAAAAATAAATTATGCAAGAAACTGCCAGGAAAGTGGATCTAGAGCTGGAGCCATTGGATTAAGACGGCCTTGAAAACTTGCCTTCTCTTTCATGTGAATAATACATTTCTTTATTATTGATGCAAGTTGGAATTAGGTTTTTTGTTCTTTGCAGTTGAAAGTATCTGAACTGATACAGCCTTGCACAGGTCTTTCAACCTCACAATATTTTTTTTTCCATTTTCTATGAGCCCTAAGGATAGTAGAGGTTTATTATGAATACCTAATGAGAGGATGTTTAGTCACTGTGCATTGCAATCCATAAAATAAAATACATTTTAAAGTCATCATTTAGGAGTATTCACACACACAAAAAAGGAATCATATTTAAGTTCATTCTCACTAAGCATCATGTCTATGCAAACTAAAATGCATGGGTACTGTTTTTCACATAGAAGAATTCAGGAAAGAACAATTTTTTATAGCAACTACCCACAATATAACTGGAAACTTTATGAAAATTAAGTATTTCAAAACATTTTCACATTTATTTTACAAAAGGAAGACAAAGTTCCTGGTGGACAATATGTGAAAACAAATATCGTGAAAAATTGTGGTCAGTAAATAAAGGTGAACATTTTGTTGCAAGTGCACCAGCTGCTAGCAGATACAAACACTAACACCATCACCAATTCCATTTAGTTTCTTTAATTAGGAAGCACATTAGGTATCTGGAGGAGAACACAGGCTACAGAATTGAGGCTGTGGGGAAAAAACCAGACTCCAGAGAACAGAGCAGCTAACCGGGCCTGACGAAGAAGTGCAAGCTGGGATGTGATTTGAGAGGCAAGAAGAAATCAAGTAGAACTACTTGGTAGTGGAAGAAGCCAGGAGGTTAAGAACTTATTCGATGACATTTTACAATAACTTGCTTCAGGGAATTTCCCAGTAGAAACATAAATTCTAATGTCAGGTTTGCATTTTATCTTTGTAGCTTTGAAAATGCATTCTTCTACATGTAAGGAGCATCCGATTTATATTGCTTACTAAATCATCGCAACTTGGCCAGGAGTAAAGAATTTAAAAAGTGCGTTTTAGAAAATAACTAGCCAATTGGTTTTTGTTTATTAGGAATAACAATTCTTAATATTTCCCAGTAAATACTGCTTGTCTTTTACCTATCTACACTTAAAAATGCCCAATGCTCCTCAACCGAACTGCATGAAATGATATTGGTTTTAACAGAATAATGGCTGACTGAATAGTTTCTATTAATATTATCATAGTTTATGAAGAATTTTAAAGATATTGAATAAAAGGAGACAAGTTGCAGAACTACCAAAATGTTAGTAAATTCTCCTGAACCAAATACTGAGTCTAGCCAGGGGATAGAAAAGGAGTTTGTTAAAGAACCACAACCAGAAGACTAATTGAATGATTGTTCAACGGCCTGAACTATGGCACGAAAATTGATCTTAGAGAAAAAAAGCAATTACTATTTTTGTTGGTATTTCAGCAATGATAGAGAGGTCTGTGTGAGCCTGTCACTCTTCAGACTACTGAGGAGGTTTTTAGAGATCTGTAATACAAGATTTTTCAAAAAGCATGATTGTCCTAAAGCTCACAAACATGTTTTAATTTAGTACTGGCCATACTGTCTATAAATGTCTTAAAGAAAAACTTGCCAAATATACACTCATACTAGGTAGAATTAGTTTTATAAACATTGAAAAACAGGCTCATAAAATGAAACAATTACTGACGGACCTCTAATTAAACTATAAATTCATGGGGCACCTCAGTGGCTCAATCAGTTAAGTGTCTGTCTGACTCTTGGTTTCGACTCAGGCCATCATCTCACAGTTTGTGAATTCGAGCCCCGCATCGTGCTCCATTCTGACAGAGTGGAGCTTACTTGGAATCCTCTCTCTCCTTCTCTCTCTGCCCTTCCCTGCTCACTCTGTCTCTCTCTCAAAAAATAAATTAAAAACAAAAAACAAACCAAAAAAACCCTATAAATTCATAATTTCTTATTTAGTTTTTTTGGTGTTCTTTGTTTGTTTGTTTTAGTTATTGACTAGGAGCTCACTCCATATCAATCTAATACAATTTCTCTTAAGTTGCTTTCATTTTAAAAACAAGGAACATACTTACATCTTATCAATCATATTTTTTGTTCAGACCTTTCTATTCAAACTACTAAGATCATTATTAAATCATTACTATAATGGAAAGATATTTCATATTCAAAGTTAGAATTGGTACTTTGGAGATATATACACATGACCTTAATAAATGAAAAGACAACAAATCTTTCATTACACACACACATACACACACACACACACACACACACACACACACACATTCTATCACAAGTTACTTGGTTCCCTAAGGAAATTATTTTTTTGCATTATGTACAAGCAAATTCAAGAACTGGTGAGGTTTAGGGAATTTCTAGGAATACTATATAGATAATATAAACCAAATTAGGACATGACACAAAATAAAAGTGTTCCCAAAGTTGATTCTTTGACAATATTAAAAAATTACCAAAGTAATATATATATTTCAAATTTTATAGTATTTTCCGTTCAAAAACCACATATCGCTTTCTATCACTAGTAAATATTCCTTATTTTTAGTTGGGGAATAGATTTGGTATCCTGTATTTGGAAGAAAAATGATTGTGAGAATTATTATAAAGCAGGATACAAATTATGATAAATGAACCTTATCAATTCTTCATTGGGGGAAGGCAATATTGTATACTGATTAAATATAGACATAGTGCAATTCCCAGATCCTCTACTTAGGAGATACATAACCCTGAGCAAGTGATTTACGCTTTATAAGCTTCAGTCTTCTTCCCTATAAGATGGGAAAAGTCATACTTACCTTATATTGTTTCATAAACTAAGATGTTAAGCTTAGGCCTTCTAAGATTTGGAGCAAACGAGACTTCTTGGAAGGATGGAGAGAAATGAGCTTTCTATAGTTAGCCGGTTGGGAAGCAGAATATGACACAGAGAATGAGACTCTGGAGAAGAGTGTCACAGCAGTGTTTGTGAGAGTCAGAGTGAGGGTGCAGGGTTGGAAGGCTGGCTTACAGCAAGCATCATTGTGTATTGAAAAACATTAAAGATTCACATGGAAATGAGAGATATTTGTTTCAGCACCAGACCATGATAGCTGTGTAAGGGAACATAGTGCAAGGCAGAATAGCCTAAGCTTGCGAAGAGTAAGAGAATTTTAAGAAGCTTGTATTTCACATGACACAGAAAGGACATGAGGATGTTATAATCCAGCAGACCTGGCATGAACACTACCTCAGACATTTATTTAATGGGTGGCGATGGGAAACTTACACAGAATGTATGACACTCCATCTACCTGCTAAATTATCTGCGTAGGGTTGTTTTGAAGAGCCAGACAAAAGGGAGGAATACATAAATTTACACACATAAATGTGATGATCTTGTAATATTGATTGAATAAAATGCAGTCATTTTATAATCCCTCTCATACTGATAGTCTCTCAACTTCAGTCTGTCACCCCTTAAAATTCATGTAGTTCTGTGAGATCACAATCCAGACAGTAGGGAAGCTTGTTCTTTGAACAAGACTAAAGAATTAACTTACACAAACATACAGGCGAGTAGAAAGAACAGTCTTTAGCTTTTCTAACTACATTTGCCTTTTCAACAAAGCCCAGAAACAACTATTGCTGCAAATGTTTGCTGTTGTTATAACTTTGTAACTTCCCAATTATTTTCCAATTATTTATTAGCCTCCTTTCCATTTCCATGATGTTACTAGCAGTAAAAACCCTCAAAAACTCCCAATTTAAACAGAACAGAAGGAGTTAAGAATACTGTATCCTCTGGAGATCTGTTAGTGCAAGATTGCATCTTGAAAAGTATCTGGTGGAAGCCATGAATAGAAAGGCAAATGGAGGGGCACCTGGGTGGCTCAGTCGGTTAACATGGGACTTCACATGGTGGCTCAGTCGTAACATGGGACTTCACAATTCTTACTCATATGCACATTAGAGGACAACAACAACAACAAAAACTTTCCAAAAGATTATGGTTTCTTCAAGGGCATTTTTTTTTTGTTTTTCTAGTTTTATTCTCAAACTACTTTAAAAACTATCTTGTTAAATAGTCATTCCTATTCCACTTGTGCTTGGGTTATTTTCCATTATTTTAATGATTTATATATGCTAAACAACCTTGCCAGAGGAGAACACCTACAGAGCTCAACCACTGATTTAATATACTTTAAATACTTTAAGCTTTATATGTAAACAAGCTTTCCCCATCTTATTAAGTTTCATAGATTTTAAAAATCAGGCCCTATTATAGTGAAGATGTAATCTCAGGCATTTAAAGGAATATTGAAGGTTGACAATCAAAATTATATTTTCCAATACTGTCTTGAATAGAGTATATTAAATCAATATTCTTTATCATTTACTTGTATGGATAAAAGAAAATATTAATAGCTACACTTGCAATATCAAATTAGCTATAATTCTAGCTCTATTTTTTCTATAGCTACTCGGAGAAAAAAGAAAGATGGGCAGAGAGAGATAGAGATAAAGATTTATGTGAAATGACACAAAATTTCCTTTACTTTATGTGTTATCTCTAAAGAAACTGATGATTACCAGAGGGGAGGCGCATGGTAGGTGATGAGGATTAATGAGTGCACTTGTGTGATGAGCACTGGGTGTGGTATGGAGTGTTGAGTCACTATGATGTATACCTGAAACTAATATAACAGTGTATGTTAACTAACTGGAATTTAAACAAAAACTTAAAAATAAAGTTGAGAACAGGAAAAAAATGTTATCTCTATAAAGTTTTTTACACCCATGCTACCCAGGTGTCTAGGAAAATGATTTCTGGTCTGCAAGTGGTTAACAGCAGGAAACAAAGTATACAGTGGAAGCTACCTTGTTGCAACTTCATAAACAAGGATCAAATAAAGATTTATAGAAATTACCATTTATAGAAATTACCATTGAAGATTTATAGAATTACCATTGAAGAGTAAGTATAGGGGTGCCTGAGTGACTCAGTCGGTTAAGCATCCGACCTTGGCTCAGGTTATGATCTCATCAGGGTCTGTGCTGACAGTTCAGAGCCTGGAGGCCGCTTCAGATTTTGTGTCTCCCTCTCTCTCTGCCCCTCCTCCACTCATGCTCTGTCTCTCTCTCTCTCAAAACTAAATAAATATTTTCTAAAAAAGTTTTTAAAACGAAGTACAGATTACCTAGTAATTATCATGAACCTAAGTTTTCAAGGTTTATCTAATGAGAAAACAAGGTTCAAAGTTGAACCTTGAATTACCCTAATGAAGAAATGGTTTTTGTGCCTGTCCATCACGGTTAGAATACATACCTACTTGCCCAAGTCAATACAACATATGTGTGTGAGAATGTAAGTAAAGATCTTAACTTTGATTCATTTGCTCTCCAGCTCATTTAAAAGTCCAGCTGAGAGAAACTATACTAAGGAAAATATCCAAAGGCCATACTTTACACCTATTCCTTTAGCTATTATAATTTCTCTATTTGAGTCAAGTGTTATGTAGATACAGCTCAGTAGCTCATACCCTTACAGAAATATTTTCATCAAGTTTAAGTTTGCTGTAGAGTCCTATTTTTTTTTCAATTGCAGGTTTATATAAGAATTCCTACATCAAATAAAGTTCTGAAGGTTGTTTACATGGTGGTGGGAGACTGCCAATTACTTTCAGAGACTGGTGCAATGCCAGGCGCATAACGAATGTGTGGCTGCATTTATCCATTGCTTTTATCTGTATCATCTAAATCATTATACGATTTAAAATTCAATCACTGGAAAACATTTATTTCTTTTGAATAGCAACCATGTTTGTGCTGGACACCAAAGACTAGTGTGTTAATTATGCTTGCTACTCTTTCTAGATTTCTATCAAGCTTTATCATATATCACTACAAATATATTTGTGCTATTTTAAATGTCTTTTGAAAAAAGAAAAGTACATATTATAAATGAAATTTTAATATTTAAGTGAGGATGCTTAATGAAAAAATCTAAGTACTTATAGAATATATATATATATGTGTGTATATATATATGTATATATATATGTGTGTATATATATATGTATATATATGTGTATATATACATATATATGTATATATATATGTGTATATATATATGTATATATGTGTATATATATATACACACAGCATTTTAAAATTTGCTTTGGGAGCATGAAAAAGCATGCTTTATGATAATTTCCAAAAACTTTAGAATTAACAAGGGTCAGAATTGTGTGTGAAATCTTAACTGCAGAATTAAATATTCATGTATATTATGTTCTTTGAGTGTTAAAATAAATTAAAAAAAAGTTTTATTCTTTGGATTTTAGCTTATATATCCTTCTTATAGCATTCTTTAGGCATTTTTACATTATAAAGCCTCAATATGACCAAAATGAAGGTTTTTCGATGGAAAATTTGAGTAACTAAAACTCTCATTTTATCAGTATATGATTTCTGTCTTGAAATCCCTGGTACCTAGTCTTTAAAGATAATCCAATTACATAGGTGGAGAATGGTAAAAATTATATTATTTTAGTCAATTCTGCCATGTTAATCTTTCTAGATGTTTATTTCATAACAATGATAACACATAAATTATTAAAATTAAAGATGATATCCCTGCCCTATCCAATAAATGCATTGCAATCATGACAAGAGCATGTTTTTTCTCCTAAACTCCCCAAACTAGTCTTCTATAACAATTATATGAAAAAGTTACATGAAATAATTATCTTGTATTTGCTCACAGAAAATAGCTTTTTAAAATTGGTTTATAGTTTCAGATGAGGTATGAAGAAAATAAAATTTTAGGCCTTTTCCTATGAACTGATGCTCTTATTGAGGTAGTTTTTTTAAATGTGATTATACAACTGTAATGATAATTTAGAAGATAGCATCACTATAATATATTACGGTTATGAAGAATTGTTTTACTGTACCTTAAATATGTAAAAACTAATCTTTAAATATTTGCACAGAATGAAGCAACATGTACGACACAATGCACAACCAAAACATTCACTTGAAGCCATCAGATGGAACAAATCAAACAATATTATTTTAGAAATGTATACAATCTCTTATTCGAAAATGTCTATTCTTCAAAAAACCACCTTCCTTCCCCTTCCTCTTCCTTCCTTCCAAGGTTGCATTATATCTCATAGTGTGAATGCACAATTTACCCAACTATTACCCATTAATACATTTTTTTAGTGTTTTGCTACTATCAACAATGTTTCAATATAGAATTGTAAACATATCATTAAGCACTGCTGGTTTTATATCTGTGTGATGGATTGTGAGAAGCAGATTGCTGGATCAAAGAGTAAATATATTTTAGTTTTAATTGATATTTTCAGAATGTTTTTAAAATTTTCATCAAAATGTTAAATGTTCAACCAATAAACAAACTAAATGAATAAGTTTTCATAGAACTGGAACAAAAGTCCTAAAATTTGTATGGAACCACAAAAGACCTCAAAGAGCCAAAGAAATCCTGAGAGAGATGAATAAATCCTGTAGGAATCACACTCTCTGATTTCAAGATGTACTACAAACCTGTAGTAATCAAAACGGTATGGTACTGGCACAAAAAGAGACACATAGCTCAATAGAATGGAACAGAGAGGCCAGAAATAATAGTCAATCTTTGACAAAGGAGGTAAGCATATGCAATGTGGGATAAGATAGCTTTTTCAACAAATTGGTGCTGGGAAAACTGGACAGCTATATGCAAACAAATGAAACTGGACCACTTTCTTACTCCCTACATAAATAAACTCAAAATGGATTAAATACTTAATTGTGAGACCTAAAACCATAAACATTCTAGAAGAGAACAGAGGCACTATTTTCTCTGCCATTAGCCGCAACAACATTTTTCTGAATATGACTTCTCAAATAAGGAAACACAAGCAACACCAAACTATTGGGACTACTTCAAAATAAATCATACAATAAAGAAAACCATGAAAACAAAAAAGTGGTTACCAAATGGGAGGATATATTTGTAAATGATATATATGATAAAGGGCTAATATCCAAACTATATAAAGAAATTACACAACTCAACACCAAGCAAACAAACAAAAAACTTAATAAAAAATGGGTATAAGACCTTAATAGACATTTTTCTAAAGAAGGCACTCAGATGGCCAACAGACACATGAAAAGATGCTCAACATCACTAATCATCGGGGAAATGCAAATCAAAACTACAATGAAGTATCACCTTAATCCTGTCAAAAGATGAGAAATAACAATGTTGGTGAGGACATGGAGAAAAAAGAAAAAAGAAAAATAGTCATGCATTGGTTATGAAACGTAAATTGGGACAGCCACTGTGGAAAACAGTATGGAAGCTCCTCAAGAAAAAAAAATGGAAATACATATGATTCAATAATTCAACTACTGGGTTGTTATCCAAAGAAAACAAGAACACTAATTTTAAAAGATACACACACCCTTATGTTTATTGTAGAATTATTTACAATAACTAAGATATAATAGTAACCCAAGTGTGCTTTGATAGACATATGAATAAAGGAAGATATATATAATATATCTTATACCATACATCACATATATATGATATATATCATATATATGTGATGGAATATTACTTAGCCATAAAAAAGGACGAGATCTTGCCATTTGTGACAACATGAAGTGAACGGTATTATACTAAGTGAAATAAGTCAGACAGAGTAAAACAAATGCTACTTGAATTAGATCATATGTGGAATCTAAAATCAAAGGAATAAGCAAGCAAACAGAGCAGAATCTGATAAACTGATGGTTGCTAGAGGGAAGGAAGTGGGGGATGAACAAAAATGGGTGAATGGGGGTGGGAGATACAGCATATGGAATGTGATACTGTAATAGTGATGTATAGTGATAGATGGTAGATTAGCATAGCATAACTTATACAGAAATTGAATCACTATTTTACATCTGAAATGAATATAACAGTATATGTCAACTATACTCAAATAAAAACACTTATAAAAAAATTTTTCTCACCAAAATGTTAAATTTTCTCACAAACAATAAATAAATATAAATAAATAAATAAATGAATAAATGAATAAATGAATAAATAAATAAATAAGGTAATGTGTTAACTAGATGTACACATTACTAGATGTATATGTTACAATGTACACATGTATCAAATCCCTTTAATGTACCCTTTAAGTATCTTATAATTTTATACATTAATTTTACCTCAATAAAAATGAAAAAAGGGTCATGAAAAGTCACTTTTCCACCAGCGATATAAGCATTTATTCCTTGCATGCCAGGCAGCAATTGCCATTACAAGTTTTTAAATTTTTTTGTAAGTTTAAGGGATATAAGGTATTATCTCATTATAAGTTACATTCTGACAACTAGTAAGTCTCAATATCTTCCCATATTTATTTTCCATTTGAAAGCGTTTCCTTTGATTTGCTTTTGATATGATTTGCATTATGTGCTTTGTCCCTTCTTGGCATTTTTTTTTCCCTCTTGGCATTTGTTAAGAGCTCTTTGCATATGATGGACATTAAACTAACCGTCTGTCCTCCATGTTTCAAATATATTTTTCCAAGCACTTCTATTCTCAAAAAAGATAGGAATTTGTGAAATAACACCTCTAAATCTTCACATATTCTATTTGTTTAATCTAACATTCGACATGCACCCTAAAAAGGAACACCCCTGTCTGGTATGAAATTCCAAAATGGAGGAGAGCTAGAATATCATCAAGAAGAAGCTCGTACTTTCCCTCCTTTTTGAAAATACTTTTATACAAAAGGAATGAAATGGCAACAGTGCAGAAGGTATTTCAAATTTCTATTTATTTTCAAGGAGATCACTGTTAGAAAACAAGACATAGAACCCTGAAAAAAGAGGCTAATAGTATTCTGTTGTTATGGAACCAAGTGGAATTCAGAGAGAAACACAGAAACTCAGAAGATAAATTACAAGTATGTCGGTATCTGGTCTAGTCTCTGCTACTTTATCTTTCAAACTTTCCAGAGTACTTTAAGCTCCTTTCCAAAGAATGTGCTGCTCTCCTACTCTAAACAGGCAAACTATTTAGATTGGCAAAGTGACTTTGTTAAGCATGTGTCTTTCTACATTTGTCACCTCAATTTGCATAAATACCAAATTTATACTACCAATCAATAGGTCTGAGGCAGTGAAAGGCATTACTTCAGTGAAGAACTATTTTAAATGAAGTTAATTTATACAAAGATACAGTAGGTAATTAAATGGTTTAGTGTATTTTAATTATATATATATATGTATACTTATGTATATATATATACAAGCATACATAAATGTGCATGTATAAAATATCCCACTTGATTATGAAAACTTGACCATGAAGTAGGTTAAGATAGGAATTAAAAGCATAATTTCAAAATAGAGGACAGACATTCAAGCTCAAAGAGGTGACTATCATGAAAAGTGAAAGAGTGAATGAGTAGTAATCTCGGCCAATGTCCAGACTTCTGGTGACTGATTCTGCATCCTAACCATTAAAAATCATCAAGTTATGGTATGAATATGGAATTGGAAAGCATTTCCTAAATTACAAATGAAATGGCACTTCTTTTTTCTGTATCTTTAAGAGAAATATTTCATAAAATTTCATGACATTAATACTTGTTATTCATCTACCCAGAATAGACATTTCTCATTGTAGTGATTCAGTGCTGATACCTGGCTTTCTCAGGTCTTTAGGGTAGAGATGTGGTTAAATTTACCTTGTCCATAAAGAATGACATGATTTGGTTACTATTCTCTTACTAATTTATACTTCTACCTCAGTCCTGAGCTTACTTTTTATTTACACATGTAATCTAGCCCTTTACCCATTAAAAATTAACATAGCTAAGAAAGGAAAAATACCACCAATAAAGTTATAATATCTCCAAAAAGGGAAAAATCTTTTTCTTTTTGTGTTTGTTTTTCTCTATTTCCAGTAGTTTCTACTAAGTTAAAGCTCTGGCATCAGATAACTAGGACTAAATTTCTGATTTTGTCATTTATTTCTTATGTGACAGTGGGTAAGATATTTACCTCTAATTTTTTATTTAATCACTCACAAAAATTCATAGGATATGCCATATTAAGGTCTCAAATGGGTGCACCAAACATATCCAATTAGCTGTATTATTCCCAGATGCACATGCTGTAACTACAATTATTGTTGCTAGAATTCATGGTGCTTTTCTCTTGGTTAAAGCCTGGATAGTTAATGTCTTATGATGAACAAATATATTGTTTTGACCTTGTCTCTCATTTAAAAGTTTGTTTATAAAATGGATCAATATTAATGACAGTCACTTCTAATGCTACAAAAAGCTATTAAGATGTCCATGAGTATACTCTTCTGTGGTTCTAAGGTCAATTGTGAGCCTTTTAAAATTATCCTTTAATATGTTAAGAGACTTAAGTATCCCAGACTTTAGCATATTATTAGAGTTTTATTATCAATAGCTTTTGTTTAAGTCCTTAATATGCCAGTAATGGATCATTAAGCATGGGATGAACTTATGGAGAGTTATAAGTAATCCCATAATTTGATCTTCCTATAACCACTGTGCAGTGTGGACTTGAAACTCATTTTAGAGATTTTTGGAATGCATAATTGCTATCAAGAAATGCTATTCCACCAATCTAAGCTCATTTCACAAATGAGTCTATTTTGGACTGCCAGTAAATTTTGGAAATGCAGAATGATTTCATCATGATTAGGATTTCTGGAAGTCATTTGCCTATCATAAAAGTGAAAAAGAGCATATAATTATGCTCTTCTGAGGGACATTAGATTATTATGTACAATTGTACCCATGAAATTGATTATAATCCCTCCATCACAATAGCCTATCTATGAGAATAGAGTTTCTCTTCTATCAAATACTACAAAATATATTTTAACTGTAATTATTATACTTAATTTACCTTTTTTGGAAAACCTTTATAAATAAAATATAGTTTTTGATAGTTGAATACTATATATTTTCCCTAAATTAGAAGATTTAACTTTGTTTCTGCAAGTTATAGCAAAGTGAGGAACAAAAAGGAAGAAAGACATATACTTTTAAATGTCTTAGGAAAAGGAATAGAGGGAGGGAAATTTGAAACATGGATGACAGACAGTACATTAATGTCCATCATATGCAAAGAGCTCTTAACAAATGCCAAGAAGGAAAAAAAAATGCCAAGGAGACAAAGCACACAATGCAAACCATATCAAAAACAAATCAAAGGAAACACATTCAAGTGGAAAATAAATATGAGAAGATATTCAGACCTAGCAGTTGTCAGAATGTAACATATTTATAATGAATTAATAATTTATATCCCCTAACTTGTGAAAAAACTTAAAAACTTGTAACAGCAATTGCTGCCTGGGATGCAGGAAAAAAATGCACACACTGCTGGTGGAAAAGTGAATTTTCACAACCATTTTCACTTTTATGGAGGTAAAATTGACAAATACAATTAGAAGATATTTAAGTGTATATTGAGGTGCTTTGATAAACATGTACATTGTAACATATACATCTAGTTAACTAACGCTTCACCTTACTTACTTACTTACTTACTTACTTACTTACTTACTTTATTTATTTATTTGAACATTTCACATTTTGGTGAGAATACACACACACACACACACACACACACACACACACACACACTTTTTTTTTTTTTTTTGAGAGAGAGAGAGAGAGAAAGAGAGTGAGAAAGAATCCTAAGCTGGCTCTGTGCTGAGAGTGTGGAGCCTGATGTAGGGTTTGAACCCCCAAACTGCGAGATCATGATCTGAAACGAAACTAGGAGTCAGACACTTAACCGACTGAGCCATCCAGGTGACCCTATATATTTTTTACTTAAGTAGTTGACATACAGTGTTACATTAGTTTCAGATGTACAACATAGTGATTCAGCTTCTCTATACTTTATGCTCTGTTAATCTACCATCTGTCACCACACATCACTAGTACAATATCATTAACTAATTAACTATATTCTATATGTTGTATCTCCCACCCCCATTTGCCTATGTTTGTTCATCCCTTCACTCCATTCCCTCTGGCAACCATCAGTTTATGCTCTACATTTACAGGTCAGATTCTGCTATATGTTTGTTTATTCCTTTGTTTTTAGATTCCCCATATGAGTGAAATCATGTAGCATTTGTTTTTCAGTGTCTGACTTCTTTCACTTAGTATAATACCCTCTAGGTCTATCCATGTTGTCACAAATGGCAAGATCTCTTCCTTTTTTATGGCTAAGTAATATTCCATTGTATATATATGTGTATAACAACAACCTAAGTGTGCATTGATAGATGTATGAATAAAGAAGATGCAGTGTATATATATATACTGCATCTTCTTTATTCATACATCTATCAATGCACACTTAGGTTGTTGTTATATCTTGGCTACTATAAATAATGCTACACTAAACATAGGGGTTCATGTATCTTTTAAATCAGTGTTCTTATTTTCTTTGGATAAATACCCCATAGTGGAATTACTGAATCATATAGTATTTCTATTTTTATTTTTTTGAGGAGTTTCCATACTGTTTTCCACAGTTGCTGTCCCAATTTAGATTTTCAATACCAGTGTATGACTATTTTTCTTCTGGTACTGCACAACTTTCAAAGCTACATGTTCAAGTATCATAGCTACAAAAAGGAGGTGATCTGCTTTAAACATATTGGAGTTAGCGTGAATAAGAAATGACACTCTTGTATGACCTTAGGAACATGACTTTTAGATTTGAATCTTATTGTCTGACAAAAAAAAAGACAATAAAAAAGACAAAAAGTAAATGGTGCTTCAAAAGACATCAACAAAAAGTGGAAAAAGCTCCAATTAAGTAATTATAGTTTAATTTTTTAATTTAATTTCTGATAATTGCTAAAACAAAAGCTTAGTAACATAAAGTAGTAGAATGTATCATAATTTTGTACAAATAGAAAACATACATACACAGAATATTAAATTTTATACATTCAAGAGACTATGTTTTACTTACAGCCTAAATACTCATGGGTGACAAAATCAACTTTTTACTATAAAAATAATCAAGATTAGCTAAAAATAAACATATACATAGTAAGAGTAGACTACTCATCTTTCCACAGGTGTCTGTTTTTATTATATCCCAAATTTGTAAGTTATTTTCTTATCAACTGTATAATGGAAACACATTTCCTAAAAGAATGATATCTATCAAATAATCTCATTATAATTTTGGATACTGTGGAGTATTCCACAACAGAGAGAAAACAAATATTGTCATGATAATGGATTTTGATTTTACCCTTTGTATGAATAAAAATGAAATAGGATATTTTTAAGAGATTTTTTTAAAAATGCAAGGACTCTCTATTTTGAAAAGAGAAACTCAATTTTTAAAATGTATGATATCTACAAAAGATTGTCAAATCTTTTCTGAACACTTGGGGTTATATCAAAGAAAAAGAAATTTTTATTTATTTTATAAATTATGTAAATTTACTTAAGAGCATATTCTCACAATAAGAACTGTTAATATAATAAGAACTACTTGAGCAATTACATTTATTTATTTTTTTTTTATTTTAAGTCAGGGATTTCACTGAAAGAGCTCCCTGTCTACCCTGCTCACGATTTAGATATATCCAATAAAGAATAACACAAGATAGAACATGCTACAAATCATGTAGAGCAAGTTCTTTTCTTTTTCTTTTCTGAACTTTTTTTGAAGTTCATTTATTTATTTTTGAGAGAGAATGAGCCATGAGCATGAGTGGGGAAGGGGCAGAGAGACAGGAGAGAGAGAATCCCAAGCAGGCTCCACACTGTCAGAACAGAGCCCGACATGGGGCTCAAACTGATGAACCGTGAGATCATGACCTGAGCCAACATTAAGAGCTGGACCCCTAACCAACTGAGCCACCTAGGAGCCCAACAATTTATTTTCCGTTTTTGTCTTTAAAAAAAAAAAGTTTTTTTACATTTGTTTTTGAGAGACAGAGAGAGACAGAGCACAGGTTGGGGAGGGGCAGAGAGAAAAGGAGACACAGAATCCGAAGCTGGCTCCGGGCTCCAAGCTGTCAGCACAGTGGCTGATGCGGGGCTTGAGTTCACAAACTGTGAGATCATGATCTGAGCTGAAGTCAGATGTTTAACCGACTGCCCAACAACAATTGTCTTCGCAAGACACTGAAGACTGCAAAACAGACATGTCACCTAAGCAAATGTATAACTGATAGTCTTTAACGAAGAAATGGAAAACAGCATTTTAAATGGGAAATTTTATGGAAGAAGAATAGCACTTATTCATATAATGAACAAAGGCTTCTTGAACACTTATAGGTCACAGGCTAATGAAGGAGAAGCACAGGTGGATCTAACTTGCAGAAGGGAATTAGGGCAGGTTTATCCTAGAAATCTGAAAGAGATTAGAAGTAGGTTGGGAGAAGGGGAATAGTAATCCTAGGCAGACAGAAAAGCTTGTCTAAAGGCCTTAAGGTAGAAAAGACCTTGGTATGTATGAGAGACCGATAAACTAACCTTAACTGAAGTGTATTAGGATGATGGAAAGCATGCATAAGATGAGGAAGCAATGAAGGAAAAGCCAGAAACTATAGCATCACCTAAGCCATGATGAACCATAGTTAAGCCCTTATTCATTTATCTATAAGTTAATTATAAGAGTTAAGAAAAATACGATTATGAAAATTTTGTTCACTGTAAAACCAACAACTTGCTAGAATTATATTTCCTGCTCTATAGTCACTGTTGTGACTTTATGTCAAGAGTAGTCTCACTCTTTCCTAGACCACATACCCTCCTATTTCTTGGTTCCATCTTTCCTTTTACTAGTAATTTCCTTAGGAAAGGTATTTTGCATGTCTTGGGCCTTTTGCATGTATAAATATCTTTATTGTATTCCCACATTGACAGTTTATCTGAGTGTAGAATTCTAGGTTAATTTTAATATTCCCTTAGAGCTTTAAATTTCTTATCTATTGTCTTCTAGAATCTAGCTTTCTCATGAGAAATCTGATGGTAAAATTGCCTTCATTTTTTTTCCAGGTGATTAAGTTTTCCCTTTCACGGAACTTTCTTGCAGAAACAATTGGGTAATGGTAACCCTTACTAATGTGGGAAAATAGAGGGACGGATTTTAGGTGAACAATTACATACTGAGTATTAGTGAAAACCAAAGTTATTTTTCTATCTTCATTAATGCCTGCACAAGGCATACACTGATGGACCAAATAAGGATACATCTACTTTTACCTTTACAAATAAGCATGTTTGCTAAAGTGAACAAAAAGACCAGGACAATTAAAGCGATATATTTTTGTTTCCTCCAATCTGGATTATAACTGAATGAAAAGGGTCAATGAACACATGAAAAGGAAGATCACTGACAGTTTCAGAATCATATTTTCTCATAAAGAAAGAACGAAGAATACCTTAGATGTGAAAATTTCAGTCAAACAATATCTGTTCATCCTCAGAAGCTTGGCAAGAATCCACACTGCCTCTCAAGTACCTGAGGCGCATGTGAGTGATTTTTGAGAACTAAAGGTCTGGGTACATAATAAATCCATGTGTACAGGAACAGGTTGTTTGTTCCTTAGTTAAAACAGCTGGAATTTACTTTGTTGAAATGTATGCCAGGCATTTTATGCTAGCAGAATCTGTTCTGCTTCATTTGTGAAGGTTGCTTGCTCTTTTTCTCTTTCTTTTACTTTAAAAATAAGTAAGCCTGTAACACCTGGTAGCTGTCATGTCAAACTCAAGTACTGCAAGTGACGACATTGTCCATATCTGGGGATCTATTGCACAAAGTCATGGGTATTCTTTGTTCCTAATTATCTTCAAGTGATGTATGCCTTATCAGAGTTAGCACTAAGTATCAGAAATGAAGAAAATGCTTTTTAGGGTTTCTTCCTCCAATATAACCCACAAAGCAATGCTAGTAAAAAAACAAACAAACAAAACAAACAAAACACACACACACACACACACACACACACCTAATAGAAATATAGAACACCAACTTCTCACATAATTTACCATTTCTAAGACTGCTGTGTTTTCTCTGACCAGAATTTATAATATGTAGGACTCAAAGGATTAAACAACTCTTTAAATGAGATTCAAATAATGAGCACTCAGACCCACAGCATGGATTAAATATACCACGGAAAATTAAATTTCCATAACAAGTTCCATTGCTTTCCTGATCCCTCTCCTCTCTCCTTATCCATTTGATACTCTGATGCCTGCTGAAATCCCTTCAAATATTATTTTTTTAAATATGTGTCTCACCAATTCAAATGCCTTTAGGAACTGCCCACTAGAAAGCCCAAAAGAAGCAATGAAAAGCTCTCAGGAATCTGGCTCCATGTTGGGTTCCTAACATCATATCCTTCTATGAATTCTGTTTCTTCCAACACAATACATCAGTTTGTTCTGAACATATGTTTTGTCTTGGGCTTTTCATTCTACTTGACTAAGCTATCAGCTCTTGGGCTCTAAATGCCCTAACCAGATTATATCATGCTTCTTATGTTTGAAAGACGATTTATTACTCTCTTGGCTCTTTAGAATTCCTTTTCTTTCTTTGGATTCTAAATTATAATATTTTAGACATGACTTTGGATTATATCCTTACCATAATTCACACTCAGTCTACAGTGTGTAGTGCAGCTATTTATGGTGAGTCAAATCATCAGTTCATTGGACTCCTCCTTGAGCATTATTGTTTGAGTATTAGTGTATTAACTATGCCTCAAAATTAGTGATTCTAAAAAGGCAAACTTTCTTTTGATTAAAGAACTAAAGTAAATGACCAACTGAAATATCTAGGACATAGGAAGTATTAATGCTACTATATTTCAAGTGGTTTTATTTATTTTTTTGCTTGATAGTCTCACACACAGTCTTTATGTCTAAAATTGTGCTAGAGAACCACAGACTCATGACCATGAGCAAGTAATATTTAATTATTTAAGCCTTGACTTTCTCATTGTAAATTTGTATTCCTCTCTCATTCCTTTCTCCACAATAAATTTAATCTGCATCAAAGAATCAAACATAAAAGTTGATGCCATGAAACACTAGAACAAAACTGGAGTGTTTTGTTTTATTTTGTTTAATCTTGAAGTGAAGCATGTCTTTGTATGTATGAGAACAAATAGAGAAGACAAAGTAATAACCTTCAGCACAGTAATTCTACTTTATAATTGTGCTTAGCGATATTAGTGCTCAAATGCACATGCTTGAATGTATGTGTATATATGTATATTATGTACATGCATACATATGTATGTATATATACATATTATATAATAATATATATGCATGTTATATATACCTACGTATACACATTTATAATCCTATGTTTAAGAATTTTCTTTACAGACACACTCAAGTGTACATATAAACATTAGATGTACACGATTATATACTTATGTATAGTGATACATGTGCATATGTTCATATGTATGTATACACAAATACACATTTTTATACCACTTTGAAGTTTTATTTATGTTTTTTAGTAATTTCTGCGCCCCATGTGGGTCTCGAACTCACAACTCCAAGATCAAGAGTTGCATACTCTTCTGACTGAGCCGCCAGACACCCCTGCACCATTTTAAAAAGAAACAGTAACCAAATGAAAATAGCCTAAATTGCCAAGAAAATGGGAACAGTGAAACACAATTTTACTATTTTTATTCACAAGACTATTATACAGCTATCAGAAAGAACAAGGTATGGGCACCTGGGTGGCTCAGTTGGTTAAGCCTCTGACTCTTGATTTCAGCTCAGGTCATGATCTCACAGTTCAGGGAAATTGAGCCCTGTGTCTGTCTCTGTGCTGACAGGGTGGACCCTAGTTGGGGTTCTCTCCCTTCCCCTCATCTTGCCTCTCCCTCACTCATGCTCACTCTCTCAAAATAAATAAACATTAAGAAAGAAAGAAAGAAAGAAAGAAAGAAAGAAAGAAAGAAAGAAAAGAAAGAAAAGAAAAGAAAGAAAGAAAGAAAGAAAGAAAGAAAGAAAGAAAGAAAGAAAGAAAGAGACAAGGTAGACAATGTGCTGATATTGGAGAAATGGCCAGAACAAATAATAAAGAAAAACAGAAGGTCATATCTAGTATAACTTTTGCACAAAACTATATCCCATTTTGTCCTTAAAGGATATAGAAAAGATTCTAATATGAAACTAAGAAATTATCATTTTTTTAAAGCTGTGGTTATCCTTAAAAGTAGACTGCTTAGAATTCACTGATCAACAACCTTTGAAGTTGACTTTTGAACTTCACCAGTTTTGGTCTCACATTCCTCTTCCTGACCAAAAAAATATATATCAATTCCATCTTTCCCTGCATTCCCTTAGTGAAGCATTACTCTCATGATATCTACAATTTCATTTCACATTGCTGTTTTAACAAGAAACATAACATAGAATCTATAAAATGAACTGAGAATTTAAAAAAGGGAAAATATCAAGCATAAAGTTGTCTTATGTTTCCTGATCCCACAGTTTTGGAAAATCAAGTCAATAATACATGATCATCTTTGTTCCAATTATAATTAATTATTATTTATGATATTTTGGTCTTTATTCATCACACTTAATGAGGATAATAAGTTATTTCAACTACATCTGGAATCAAGGTATATTTTTAAGAAATTCACTCTATTCACTTAATTTTTTTTTCTTAACCTCTGCTGATTGAATATTTGTAGTCTTGCCTAAGGAACATGAGCTACTGTTCTGAACCTCTCATTTACAACATAGTCTCCTTTCATTATGTATTCTTTACCAGCACCTCAGAAAACAACATGTCATCTTTCATTTATAGAGGATTCAAATGAGCAATGTTTCATTTCTTTACTATGTATTTCTTTACTGTAAATGAAATGTAATGGAAATTTATTACACCAGTAATAAACTTCAGACATTTAACAAGGACAATCTGTACTTTTCGTGCACACAGAGGAAATGAATTCTCCTTGCTGTGTCAAAACTTGCAACTGGCCCTCTTAGCCTGGCTGGCAAACTTCTTATAGATGGAGTACCTTTCAACTGATGTTAACTCTGTGATGTAGTTGTCAAGGTAGCAAAGAAACTAAAGCACTGAAATATATTCATTCATATATTATAATGTTTATTTATTGTTTTCGAGACATACACAGAGAGAGAGAGAGAGTGAGAGAGAGAGAGAGAGAGAGAGAGAGAGCGAGAGCGAGAGAAAGCACATGCCAGCAGGGGAAGGGCAGAGAGAGACAGTGGGACAGTGCATCTGAAGTGGGCTCCATGCTAACAGCAGGGAGCCTGATGTGTGGCTCGAACTCATGAACCCTGAGATCATGACTTGAGCTCAAGTCAAATGTGTAACCTACTGAATCACCCAGTTGCCCCCATTTATTTTTTTAATTACAAAAGTAATGTATGTTAATTGTAAATATGGTATGTACAGGTAGCTTAAGAAACATTTGTTTTTCATTTCACTCTTCAGAGATCTGGCTACTACATATATATATACATATTTTACAAAAATGGATTCATTGTAAATATAATGTTCTAAAATTTATCTTTAGTTAAATATATTCAGTTATTGTTTATTAAATTAAAAATGATAACTTTTAACAAATACTGTATGATATGACTTATACAGAGATTCTTTAAAAAGTCAAACATAAAGAATTAAAGTGGTGGTTACCAGGGGCTGGGGATGGGGAAAATGGGGAGATAATAGGGTACAACCCTCCACTTATAAGTTTAAAAATTTATGGGGATCTAATGTACAGTGTGGTGATTATAGCTAATAATACTGTTTTATATACTTGAAAATTGCTAGGAGAGTAGATGTTTAAGATTCTCACCACAAAAAAGACATGGTTATGTATGATGATGGAGATAATAGCTAATGCTATTGTGGTGATCATTTTGCAAAATACAAATGTATCAAATCAACAGGTTTTATACCTTACACTTACACAATGTTATATGTCAACTATATCTCAATAAAGTTGGGGAAAATGGTAATTTTTATTTCTATTAAATACATTAAAAAAAGGAAAAGATTAAGGTACTTAAAATGCACATATTTTAAAATATGTACACAGATCTTTCTCTGTGAGTCATCTTTCATTTCATTTTCATAGGAAATACAGCAAAGAATCATAAAAGTGTTAAAATAGATTTTAAAAAGAGGGAGATTGAAAAGCTGACCAAAAGAAGAAAAGGAAAAAAGTAGAAAGATAAGATAATTCATTAAGAAAAGATAGGTGTTAAAAACAATGGTGAAATTAAAACACAATTAAAAATAAATAAAATAAAAACTCTCAGCAGGAAGATGGCTTTTATTTCTAGTCCCTAAAATTTAGTTTCACATAGCTACATTTGAAATCTCTAAGCAGGGAAGGGCAGGGCAGGGCTGGGAGGGCAAAGTTTCTTTAATGACTCCTGCTCCCCAGAGACAACCCTAAATTTGTAGATCATAGGTGAGGTCAATAGCCTGGCTCTGAGCAAAGGAAGGTGTATGTGTGTGTGTTTGTGTGTATGCATAATTCCAATATGAAAAATATTCTGATTTGGGGAAGTAGTGATTTTGGCATGGAGTGGAAATCAGTCATTGTATTTTAGACACTTTAACTTTTGACACACCTTTAGGACAACCAAATGAAATATCAAAAAAAGAAGGTCTATAATGGAATCTATGACTTGAGACTAAAATGTAAATTCCAGGATAATCACCATTCTATGTCATGTAATAATAATGCTGTGAAATAACTGTTTCATGCCAAATCAGCTTGTTAAAAATGATATTTTAGGGCACCTGGGTGGCTCAATCGACTTCAGCTCGACTTCAGTTCGACTTCAGCCCAGTTTGCTGAGCCTGAGCCCCACATTGGGCTCTGTGCTGACAGCTCAGAGCCTGGAGCCTGCTTCGGATTCTGTGTCTCCCTCTCTCTGACCCTCCCCTGTTCATGCTCTATCTCTCTGTGTCTCAAAAATAAATAAACATTTAAAAAAATTTAATCATATTTTTCAATCAGGGAAATTTAGTATTTTAAGGACTTTGACATCTTTATTTTATGAAAATTGTCTTATATATGGTAGCATTTTTAGCATGCCTGGTCCCAGCTCACTAAATATCAATCATATCCATCCAGTCTTGTGACAACCAAACATCACCTTCACATACACATACTTTCAGATGGCCCTTAAAAGGGGTACTTTGCCCACTTCCAACCCTGGTACAATAAACAAAGTCCAAAATGACTCTTTAATACAAGATTTCAAAGGTTTAGTGCCTTCATGTGCATTGTGAATTCCCAAGAGGATGATTGGTAGGTTGCACTTCCGAAATGTATTCATCATTGAATACCTATTTTTTGGCAGTCTACTAGTGAGTTGTAACCAATAGTTGGGGGATCATTGATTTATGGCTGAGAACTTGAATCCCTCAACCAGACATTAAGTTGGTTGTGTAAAGAACAGAACTACTTACTACTTTACTCTTAGTTTTAACTTGCTATGGGATTCTAGAATACTTCTTAAATAATAAAACAATGGATTAAATACTGTAAAAAATAATAATATAAACTGTAAATAAAAAACTATATATATCTTATCCCCCCTCCATCCCAACAATCATCTCACACCACAGAGATAATTCTATTAACAGTTTGAGGTTAATTTATCTAGATATTTACAGAATCCCTTCTTTACCTGTATTGAGATCAACCTTCCCACTTGATTTTAAGATATATGATAGCCTTTAACTTCACATCTGTCAGAACCTATCAACTATAGCCCCTGCTTGACTGACTGTTAAATCAAATTGCCTTACATCAGAAAAAGGGTACTTGCCATCATATTAACCTGTTGGAAGTAGTAATCAAAAGCTCAGTTTTGAGTAACAAAATTTATGGTGTATTTTCTAAAAAATACAGTCTCTTTTTCTTGGGTATATTAAACCAGACTTTTCATTGTCACCATGAGAAAATCCCATATCTTAAGGATAATGATCCCTGTGGTCTAGGCTTACAGAGCTATGCTTTGGCATGGTAACCCCCTATGATGGAGAGAAATATCCAACAACATCATACATTTACTCTAAGAATGCCACTATGCTCCACATTAATATACACTATTTTCTTAAATAGGCTAAAGGATGAATTCTTTCTTTGGACTTGGTTCTGGAAATAGTTATACTTGTCATAATCAGTTCATCTCTGTTTTTTGTTTCCTTATGTTCAGCTCTCATAAATTTTTCTGGGTGGAGGGTCCTATACCTAAAATAAAACTTTGTTTCAGGTTCTGAAATGTTTAAAACTAATCTGGCCTAATTCCAAAATGATGAGGCTCTTGTGGCACATTGGCAGTACACTAATTGGAATGTTGATTTTATCTCACGTTCTATCCCTGACTTTATTGTGACCTCGGTGCCTCACCTCTTCTGTCTTACTATTCTGCCGATACACTTTGGTATTCCTTGTGTATTAAAAAAAAATTAAACCTTCTTGAAACAAGCCTCATATATGTTTGTATATGCATATACATGCATATGAGTTTTGTTGTGGGGTTAATAATCATGAAGAAAATGTTGAAATATTTTCCCCTCTCTCTTCCTCTTTATGCTCTCAGGATAACTAAGGATTTTCAGTTCCAGTACAGTTTTCTGTGAACTTAGAATTTAATGCAAGCTTTCTGGTTTCCTACTCTGTATGAGACACTAAAAATAATAAGTAAGTGAACTAATATAGTCTACTCTTCCATTTGCTAATTTTCATCATCATTTATTCATTTGAATCTCACCTTAGTACTCTGCAGTTAGACAGTAATTATTTTAAAGATGAGCCTGGAGAGATATAATGACTCTAAATTAAGTGATTTAAATAGAAATTCATGCAGCTATTCAGATAGCCTATGTTTAAGACCCATACAAATATTTCTGTATAAATCACTGCAGGAAATGGTAAAGAGCGCTTCAAATTAAACATATAAAATGTTTAGTTATTTTTAACTAGAATATAAGATGGGATAAAAGTGGCTTAAAAGTAAAACATTGTGCTTTGCGTATTCAAGCTTCATGCTAGAAGAAACAAGGAAGGATTCATGGAAAAACAAGAATTTGAGATGAAACTATATTTTAATAAGCAGACAGAATAAGAAAAGGGGGTTACAGTAAAATAAATTGGATGGGAAGAAGTGCAGAGTGTGTTAAACATGTGACATTTTTGGTATAAAACGATTTACTTACTTTGCCTTATAGTTAGGACACATACAGAAAAGTCATACGAGTCAAGGCTAAGAAGACAATTGGGATCCTTCTATCATCCTGAATGGCAAGTATTGTCTCATTGCTGTTACCAGGCAATAAATTCTGCCTCTGTGTTTGGTTCAGATATCCTGGAGACACTATAGGAAAGCATCCTAAAATAAGACAATAAAGGCAATCTCCTGTTTGTGACTAAGAATTATAAAATAATGCGGTATTTATCAGGTTGAACTACCGTCAGGTATTTAAACAAATTCTAACGGGTGCTTCCTCTTTCAGGGTGGGACAACTAAACTCTCACTGCCTTGTTGGTATTTATGTAAGAGTCTCTAAGAGTCCTAGAAAACAACTCAGAAAGAAAGTAAATTGTGTCTATGCAGATTTAATTGACAATCATTTATTTCCTTATATTCAGAGCAAACAACATGCTTTTAACAGCATCTTTGAGTTATGAGCATTTACACTTAAGGTTCTGTTGTAGTAGTAGTTGAACTTTTGCCCAATTGATAAAGAGGTTCTAAAAACACTTCTGCATCTCTACTAAGTGAGCGATTAGACTGCTCATCTCATCCCCATGCTGCTTGATGTTTAGCCTGTTGTTTTCCAAATACAAAGGAATACAGTGGAAGCAGGGCTTAAAATTAAAAAGAGAGAAGGTAGAATCAGGTCCCTCACTAATAATCTTCAGCCTTCTGAGAATTTATCTTTGTCCTGCACCCCAGACATGATCACACTGGCTGCCTCCCCCAGGTATACCCTCACATACTGGCTTTAAGCTGGTTTTAGCCAAAAGGAGGCACCAACAGGAGACTGAAGGACAAAGGAAAGGAGATGTTGGGGTATATCTTTCTACGTCCTTCTCTAGCAGTGGTTACATCCCTCAAGGAAAACTCCAAATCCATCCCAACAGCCAGCCTCTGCTCATGGCTCCAGCTTTCTATGGACTCCGATAACACTATTTCCACTTTCCCCTTGGCACCCAGGGGTGGCTTCCAGCTGCCTCAACTATATCCATATTTCTATAACTATCTCTTCATTACAAACTCCTTATTTAAACCATCCTGCTAAGGCTGTAATTGATATAGAAAGAGTAGTTACAGTTTTCAGCATTTCTTACTCTATATCATTTACTTAATTAAAAGTTTAATTTTTTTTTGTATTTGTGTGTATTTTCTTCTAGGGTTTGTCTCTCAGAGAGAGTTTCAATATATATTGCATGGGAGCTGCTAAAAAATTCAATATTATTTGAAAAATCAATACTTTTTGACTCTCTTTCCTGGGAGATGAGAGTAACTACTAAGGGAAACTTACCTAGACAATTGGTTCACCAAGTGTGGTTCTAAGCCACCTGCAGCAGCATCACCTGGGGACTAGTTAAAAAGCAAATTTTGAGGAGAGGAGGAATTAAGATGGTGGAGCAGTATGGGAACCCTGAGCTTTTCTTGTCCCTGAAGCACAGCTAGGTCAACATCAAACCATTTAGAATACCTACGATATTGACTGAGCAATAATGCAACAATCTGCATAATTGGAGCCAGAGAACTTGGCAGGTACATGGTGCAGAGAGAGGTGAATTGGGGGAGAGAAAAGCTGTGGAGCCACTGAGGGTACAGAACCATTTTTACAGAGAGAAGACAGAGAAAAAGAGAAAGGGGGGAGAGTGCAGCGCAATGATATGGGGCAAGAAAAGCACTCCTCCTGAAAGTAGCTGCAGAGAAAGAGAAAGAGTGAAAACACTCACAAGGAATTGCACAAAAATCTGTACCCCAAAACCACTGATGGGGAAAAAGGAGAAGGTTTCAATAACCACCAGGACTTGATAAACCATGGAGGGCAGAGTTGGAACTTTCTGACCTCGGTGCCTGGCAGTGCTCTGGTGAGGAAGTAGGGTGAATCCCCAGGAGCAGGCAGCACAGTTTGGGGGGGGTCCGTGTGCCACACGGGGAGAAGTGAATCCCCTGCTTGGAGTGCATTTGGTAGAGGCAAAAGTCCCAGCAGACCCCGGAGAACAGCCATGTTTACTGATATTGGAAAAAAAGACATGGAGGGGAGCAAAAGCTGGAGCAGGCTGTGTGTTGTGATTTGCCATGAACTCTGGACCTCTGTCACTGCATAATCACATGAATGTTTTCTGGGACAAGCTGGCACCTAGCCATTACTCAGAGACCCTCACCCAGGGAATCAGTATGGCTCCAAGCCTCAGGGGTCTCTAAAGTGTGGGGTTTTGAAACACAGCCCCATCTGAAATAATACTCTGGAGGAAGGTGCCACTTGGCAGGCAGATAGCTTGTACATGGACAGGGTAGAGGCAAAAGTGGACAAAAGCCTGATACAAAGGAGGGGTGCTTGATCCCAGGTTGGTGAGGGTGTGGGGTTCCTGCACCAGAGACTAGGGAGCTGGGTGAAGCCATTTTCACTTCTAATGTTCATGCACATGTTCATGCGTGCGCCACAAGGATGGACCCCAGTGCCACCAAGTGGAGAACAGAGCCATTACACCAAGCCACATTCACTAGCACCTTCCAGGCACTTCCCCCAGAAGACCAGAACAAATCTCTTCCACTGCTTATTAGTATACACACTAGAGTGTGCTGCAAAGTGTCAGTTCTAGGGGAAACTAGATGTAACTTCATTTGGGTTTCATTCTGTTTGCAAGTTCGTTTATTTGTTCATTTTCTTTGCATCTATTTTTGCTTAGGTTGTTTTCTTTTTTCCCCCTCTTTCTTAGATACACAAAGAACAAACTTTTGTGCTTTTTAATTTTTTTATTCTATTTTTCTTTATTTTATTTTATTCTATTTATTATGTTTTTAGTTTTAAAAATTTTAACTTTTTTTCTCTTTCCTACTCTTTTTATTTATTTTATCAAGCTTTCTCAACAAGCAGACTGAAACACACCTAGGATCTAGCTTCCTTTATTTGATGTTTGTTTCATTCTTAATTTTTTAATTTTAATATTTCATTTTATTAATCTTTATAGTCCTCCAAAATTACAAGATGGAGGAATTTTCAGCCTAAAAGAAAGAATAGGAAGAAATGATGGCCAGTGATTTAATCAACACAGATATAAGTAAGATATCAGACTAGAATTTAAAACCATGATTATAAGAATACTAGCTGGGGTTGAAAAAAGCATAGAACACAGAAAACACCAGAGAATCCCTTTTTGCAGAGATAAAAGAACTAAAATCTATTCAAGCCAAAATTAATTGCATTCAATTGATTGCATTCAAGATGCAGTTTTCAATGGATGTCATGAAGGAGAGATGGATGAAGCAGAGCAGTGAATCATTGAGATACAAGATAAAAGTATGGAAAATAATAAAGCAATAAGAGGGAAACAAGGCAACATATTGTGATACAAAAATTAGAGAACTCAGTGACTAATTAAAAAGGAATAGCATTTGAACCATAGGAGTTGCAGAAGATAAAGAGAGAGAAAAGGGGGCAGAAAGTTTATATGAGCAAATTATAGCTGAAAACCTCCCTAATCTGGATAAGGATACAGACATCAAAATCCAAAAAGCACAGAGAAATCCCATTAGATTCAACAAAAAACGACCATCACCAAGGCATATAATAGTCAAATTCACAAAACAGACAAGGAAAGAATTGTGAAAGCAGCAAGAGAAAAAAAAAGTCCTTAACCTACAAGGGAAGACAGATCAGGTTTGCAGCAGATCTGTCCACAGAAATTTGGCAGGCCAGAAAGAAATGGCAGGATGTATTCAATGAGCTGAATCAGAAAAATGTGCAGCCAAGAGTTGTTTATCTGACAAGGCTGTCATTCAAAATGGAAGGAGAGGTACTGGGTTGAGGCAAGATGGCGGCTTAGGAGGACGCTGGGCTCACCCCACGTCCTGCTGATCACTTAGATTCCACCTACACCTGCCTAAATAACCCAGAAAACCGCCAGAGGATTAGCAGAATGGAGTCGCCGGAGCCAAACGCAGACGAGAGACCCACGGAAGAGGGTAGGAAGGGCGGCGAGGCGGTGCGCGCTCCACGGACTGGCGGGAGGGAGCCGGGGCAGAGGGGCGGCTCGCGGGCCAAGGAGAGCCCCCGAGTCTGGCTTGCAATAGCGGAGGGGCCTGACGGACTGTGTTCCCACAACGAGCGCGACTTAGCGTCTGGGAGGTCATAAGTTAACAGCTCTGCTCGGAAAGCGGGAAGGCTGGAGGACAAAGGGAGGGAGAGCTGCTGAGCCCCCTGACAACAGAGCTCAGTTTGGTGGGGAACAAAGGCGCTCGCCAGCGCCATCTCCCCCGCCCATCCCCCAGCCGAAATCCCAAAGAGAACCGGTTCCCGCCAGGGAACTTGCTCGCTCCACGCAAACACCCAACTCTGCGCTTCTGCGGAGCCAAACCTCCGGCAGCGGATCTGACTCCCTCCCGCTGCCACAGGGCCCCTCCTGAAGTGGATCACCTAAGGAGAAGCGATCTAAGCCTGCCCCTCCTGCCCCCGAGCACCTTGCCTACCCACCCCAGCTAATACGCCAGATCCCCAGCATCACAAGCCTGGCAGGGTGCAAGTAGCCCAGAGGAGCCACACCACCCCACAGTGAATCCCACCCCTAGGAGAGGGGAAGAGAAGGCACACACCAGTCTGACTGTGGCCCCAGCGGTGGGCTGGGGGCAGACATCAGGTCTGACTGCGGCCCCGCCCACCAACTCCAGTTATACACCACAGCACAGGGGAAGTGCCCTGCAGGTCCTCACCACGCCAGGGACTGTCCAAAATGACCAAGCGGAAGAATTCCCCTCAGAAGAATCTCCAGGAAATAACAACAGCTAATGAGCTGATCAAAAAGGACTTAAATAACATAACAGAAAGTGAATTTAGAATAATAGTCATAAAATTAATCGCTGGGCTTGAAAACGGTATACAGGACAGCAGAGAATCTCTTGCTACAGAGATCAAAGGACTAAGGAACAGTCACGAGGAGCTGAAAAACGCTTTAAACGAAATGCATAACAAAATGGAAACCACCACAGCTCGGCTTGAAGAGGCAGAGGAGAGAATAGGTGAACTAGAAGATAAAGTTATGGAAAAAGAGGAAGCTGAGAAAAAGAGAGATAAAAAAATCCGGGAGTATGAGGGGAAAATTAGAGAACTAAGTGATACACTAAAAAGAAATAATATACGCATAATTGGTATCCCAGAGGAGGAAGAGAGAGGGAAAGGTGCTGAAGGGGTACTTGAAGAAATCATAGCTGAGAACTTCCCTGAACTGGGGAAGGAAAAAGGCATTGAAATCCAAGAGGCACAGAGAACTCCCTTCAGACGTAACTTGAATCGATCTTCTGCACGACATATCATAGTGAAACTGGCAAAATACAAGGATAAAGAGAAAATTCTGAAAGCAGCAAGGGGTAAACGTGCCCTCACATATAAAGGGAGACCTATAGGACTCGTGACTGATCTCTCTTTTGAAACTTGGCAGGCCAGAAAGAATTGGCACGAGATTTTCAGGGTGCTAGACAGAAAAAAATATGCAGCCAAGAATCCTTTATCCAGCAAGTCTGTCATTTAGAATAGAAGGAGAGATAAAGGTCTTCCCAAACAAACAAAAACTGAAGGAATTTGTCACCACTAAACCAGCCCTACAAGAGATCCTAAGGGGGACCCTGTGAGACAAAGTCCCAGAGACATTACTACAAGCATAAAACATACAGACATCACAATGACTCTAAACCCGTATCTTTCTATAATAACACTGAATGTAAATGGATTAAATGCGCCAACCAAAAGACATAGGGTATCAGAATGGATAAACAAACAAGACCCATCTATTTGCTGTCTACAAGAGACTCATTTTAGACCTGAGGACACCTTTAGATTGAGAGTGAGGGGATGGAGAACTATTTATCATGCGACTGGAAGCCAAAAGAAAGCTGGAGTAGCCATACTTATATCAGACAAACTAGACTTTAAATTAAAGGCTGTCACAAGAGATGAAGAAGGACATTATATAATAGTTACAGGGTCTATCCATCAGGAAGAGCTAACAATTATAAATGTCTATGCGCCGAATACCGGAGCCCCCAAATATATAAAACAATTACTCATAAACATAAGCAACCTTATTGATAAGAATGTGGTAATTGCAGGGGACTTTAATACACCACTTACAGAAATGGATAGATCATCTAGACACACGGTCAATAAAGAAACAAGGGCCCTGAATGAGACATTGGATCAGATGGACTTGACAGATCTATTTAGAACTCTGCATCCCAAAGCAACAGAATATACTTTCTTCTCGAGTGCACATGGAACATTCTCCAAGATAGATCATATACTGGGTCACAAAACAGCCCTTCATAAGTTTACAAGAATTGAAATTATATCATGCTTACTTTCAGACCACAATGCTATGAAGCTTGAAATCAACCACAGAAAAAAGTCTGGAAAACCTCCAAAAGCATGGAGGTTAAAGAACACCCTACTAACGAATGAGTGGGTCAACCAGGCAATTAGAGAAGAAATTAAAAATATATGGAAACAAACGAAAATGAAAATACAACAATCCAAACGCTTTGGGACGCAGCAAAGGCAGTCCTGAGAGGAAAATACATTGCAATCCAGGCCTATCTCAAGAAACAAGAAAAATCCCAACTACAAAATCTAACAGCACACCTAAAGGAACTAGAAGCAGAACAGCAAAGGCAGCCTAAGCCCAGCAGAAGAAGAGAAATAATAAAGATCAGAGCAGAAATAAACAATATAGAATCTAAAAAAAACTGTAGAGCAGATCAACGAAACCAAGAGTTGGTTTTTTGAAAAAATAAACAAAATTGACAAACCTCTCGCCAGGCTTCTCAAAAAGAAAAGGGAGATGACCCAAATAGATAAAATCATGAATGAAAATGGAATTATTACAACCAATCCCTCAGAGATACAAACAATTATCAGGGAATACTATGAAAAATTATATGCCAACAAACTGGACAACCTGGAAGAAATGGACAAATTCCTGAACACCCACACTCTTCCAAAACTCAATCAGGAGGCAATAGAAAGCTTGAACAGACCCATAACCAGCGAAGAAATTGAATCGGTTATCAAAAATCTCCCAACAAATAAGAGTCCAGGACCAGATGGCTTCCCAGGGGAGTTCTACCAGACGTTTAAAGCAGAGATAATACCTATCCTTCTCAAGCTATTCCAAGAAATAGAAAGGGAAGGAAAACTCCCAGACTCATTCTATGAAGCCAGTATTACTTTGATTCCTAAACCAGACAGAGACCCAGTAAAAAAAGAGAACTACAGGCCAATATCCCTGATGAATATGGATGCAAAAATTCTCAATAAGCTACTAGCAAATCGAATTCAACGGCATATAAAAAGAATTATTCACCATGATCAAGTGGGATTCATTCCTGGGATGCAGGGCTGGTTCAACATTCGCAAATCAATCAACGTGATACATCACATTAACAAAAAAAAAGACAAGAACCATATGATCCTGTCAATCGATGCAGAAAAGGCCTTCGACAAAATCCAGCACCCTTTCTTAATAAAAACCCTTGAGAAAGTCGGGATAGAAGGAACATACTTAAAGATCATAAAAGCCATTTATGAAAAGCCCACAGCTAACATCATCCTCAACGGGGAAAAACTGAGAGCTTTTTCCCTGAGATCAGGAACACGACAAGGATGCCCACTCTCACCGCTGCTGTTTAACATAGTGCTGGAAGTTCTAGCATCAGCAATCAGACAACAAAAGGAAATCAAAGGCATCAAAATTGGCAAAGATGAAGTCAAGCTTTCGCTTTTTGCAGATGACATGATATTATACATGGAAAATCCGATAGACTCCACCAAAAGTCTGCTAGAACTGATACATGAATTCAGCAAAGTTGCAGGATACAAAATCAATGTACAGAAATCAGTTGCATTCTTATACACTAACAATGAAGCAACAGAAAGACAAATAAAGAAACTGATCCCATTCACAATTGCACCAAGAAGCATAAAATACCTAGGAATAAATCTAACCAAAGATGTAAAGGATCTGTATGCTAAAAACTATAGAAAACTTATGAAGGAAATTGAAGAAGATAAAAAGAAATGGAAAGACATTCCCTGCTCATGGATTGGAAGAATAAATATTGTCAAAATGTCAATACTACCCAAAGCTATCTACACATTCAATGCAGTCCCAATCAAAATTGCACCAGCATTCTTCTCGAAACTAGAACAAGCAATCCTAAAATTCATATGGAACCACAAAAGGCCCCGAATAGCCAAAGGAATTTTGAAGAAGAAGACCAAAGCAGGAGGCATCACAATCCCAGACTTTAGCCTCTACTACAAAGCTGTCATCATCAAGACAGCATGGTATTGGCACAAAAACAGACACACAGACCAATGGAATAGAATAGAAACCCCAGAACTAGACCCACAAACGTATGGCCAACTCATCTTTGACAAAGCAGGAAAGAACATCCAATGGAAAAAAGACAGCCTCTTTAACAAATGGTGCTGGGAGAACTGGACAGCAACATGCAGAAGGTTGAAACTAGACCACTTTCTCACACCATTCACAAAAATAAACTCAAAATGGATAAAGGACCTAAAGGTGAGACAGGAAACCATCAAAACCTTAGAGGAGAAAGCAGGAAAAGACCTCTCTGAGCTCAGCCGTAGCAATCTCTTACTCGACACATCCCCAAAGGCAAGGGAATTAAAAGCAAAAGTGAATTACTGGGACCTTATGAAGATAAAAAGCTTCTGCACAGCAAAGGAAACAACCAACAAAACTAAAAGGCAACCAACGGAATGGGAAAAGATATTCACAAATGACATATCGGACCAAGGGCTAGTATCCAATATCTATAAAGAGCTCACCAAACTCCACACCCGAAAAACAAATAACCCAGTGAAGAAATGGGCAGAAACATGAACAGACACTTCTCTAAAGAAGACATCCGGACGGCCAACAGGCACATGAAAAGATGTTCAGCGTCGCTCCTTATCAGGGAAATACAAATCAAAACCACACTCAGGTATCACCTCACGCCAGTCAGAGTGGCCAAAATGAACAAATCAGGAGACTATAGATGCTGGAGAGGATGTGGAGAAACGGGAACCCTCTTGCACTGTTGGTGGGAATGCAAATTGGTGCAGCCGCTCTGGAAAGCAGTATGGAGGTTCCTCAGAAAGTTAAAAATAGACCTACCCTATGACCCAGCAATAGCACTGCTAGGAATTTATCCAAGGGATACAGGAGCACTGATGCATAGGGCCACTTGTACCCCAATGTTCATAGCAGCACTCTCAACAATAGCCAAATTATGGAAAGAGTCTAAATGTCCATCAACTGATGAATGGATAAAGAAATTGTGGTTTATATACACAATGGAATATTACGTGGCAATGAGAAAAAGGGAAATATGGCCTTTTGTAGCAACGTGGATGGAACTGGAGAGTGTGATGCTAAGTGAAATAAGCCATACAGAGAAAGACAGATACCATATGGTTTCACTCTTATGTGGATCCTGAGAAACTTAACAGGAACCCATGGGGGAGGGGAAGGAAAAAAAAAAAGAGGTTAGAATGGGAGAGAGCCAAAGCATAAGAGACTGTTAAAAACTGAGAACAAACTGAGGGTTGATGGGGGGTGGGAGGGAGGAGAGGGTGGGTGATGGGTATTGAGGAGGGCACCTTTTGGGATGAGCACTGGGTGTTGTATGGAAACCAATTTGTCAATAAATTTCATAAAAAAAAAAATGGAAGGAGAGATAGTATCCCAGACAAACAAAAACTGAAGGAGTTCATGACCACTAAACCAGCCCTTCAAGAAATTTTAAGTGGTCCTCTTTGAGTGGAGAAAAAGCAAAGCAAAACAAAACAAAATACCAAAAGCAAAAAGACTAGAGAGGACAAGAGAACATCACCAGAAACACCAAATCTACAAGCAACACAATGACATTAAATTCATATCTTTCAATAATCACTCTAAATGTAAATGGTCCAATCAAAAGATATAGGGTATCAGAATGAATAATAATAATAAAAATAATAATAATAATAATAACAAAAGACCCATTTATGCTGCCTACATGAGACTCATTTTAGACCTAAAGACACCTGCAGATTAAAAGTGAAAGGATGGAGAACCATCTATCATGCTAATGGACATCAAAAGAAAGCTGAAGTAGCCATACTTATATCAGACAAAGTAGATTTTAAAACAAACTGTAACGAGAAATGAAAAAGAGCATTATATCATAATTAAGGGGTCTGTCAACCATGAAGATCTAAAAATTGTATATATTTATACCCCCAACTTGGAGGAACCCAAATATATAAATCAATTAATCAGAAACATAAACAAGCTCATAGGTAGTAATACCATAATAGTAGGGGACATTAACACCCCACTACAACAATGGGCAAATCATCTAAGCAAAAAATCAACAAGGAAACAATAGCTTTGAATAACACACTGGACCAGGTGGACTTAACAGATATATTTAAAAATTTTCATCCTAGCACTGGGTGTTGTATGGAAACCAGTTTGACAATAAATTTCCTATTAAATTTTTTTTTCATCCTAAAGCAGCAGAATACACATTCTTCTCGAGTGCACATGGAACATTCTCCAGAATATTTCACATACTGGGTCACAAACCAGCCCTCAAAAAGTACAAAAAGATCGAGATAATACCTTGCATATTTTCAGACCACAACACTATGAAACTTGAGATCAACCACAAGAAAAAAATTTGGAAAGACCACAAATACTTGGAGATTAAAGAACACCCCCTAAAGAGTGAATTGGTTAACCAAGAAATTAAAGATTATATGGAAGCCGATAAAAATGAAAAAAAAAAAAAATCCAAAACCTCTGGGATGAAGCAAAGGTGGTCATAAGAGAGAAGTATTTAGGAATCCAGGTCTCCCTAAAGAAGGAAAAAAGTCTTAAATACACAACCTAACTTTACACCTAAAGGAGCTAGAAAAAGAACAGTAAATGAAGCCCAAAACCAGCAGAAAATGGGAAATAATAAATATTAGAGCAGAAACAATGATATTGAAATAAAAAGAATACAGAACAGATCAATGAAACAGGAGCTGGTTCTTTGAAAGAATTAACAAAATTGATAAACCCCTAAACAGACTGATCAAAAAGAAAAAGGAAAGGGCCCAAATAAATAAAACCATGAATGAAAGAGAAATCACAACCAAAACCACAGAAATATGAACAATAATAAATGTTATGAGCAATTATATGCCAACAAATTGGGCAATCTGGAAGAAATGGACAAATTCCTAAAAAAAAAAATGTATACCACCAAAACTGAAACAAGAAGTAGAAAATTTGAACAGACCCATAACCAGTAACAAAATTGAATCAGTAATTAAAAATCTCCCAACAAGCAAGAGGCCAGGGCCAGATGGCTTCCCAGGGGAATTTTACCAAACATTTAGAGATTTAATATCTATTCTTTTGAAGCTGTTCCAAACAACAACAACAAAATAGAAATAGAAGGAAAACTTCCAAACTCATTCTAGGAAGCCAGCATTACCTTGCTACAAAGCCAGACAAAACCCCACTAAAAAGGAGAATTGCAGACCAATTTCCCTGAAGAACATGGACGCTAAAATTCTCAAAAAGATATTAGCAAACCGAGTCCAACAATATGGGCTGCAGGGCTGGTTCAGCATCCACAAATCAATCAATGTGATACATCACATTAATAAAAAAAAAAATAAGAAGAACCACATGATCCTCTCAAGAGATGCAGAAAAAGCATTTGACAAAATATAGCATCCTTTCTTGATAAAAACCCTCAAGAAAGTAGCGATAGAATGAACATACCTCAAGATCATATATGAAAGAACCACAGCTAATATCATCCTCAATGGGAAAAATTGACAGCTTTTCCCCTAAGGTCAGGGATGTGACAGTGATGTCCACTGTCACCACTGTTGTTCAACATAGTGTTGGAAGTCCTAGGCCAAGCAATCAGACAACAAAAGAAATAAAAGGCATCCAAATCAGCAAGAGAGAAGTCAAACGTTCACTCTTTGCAGACGGCATGATACTCTACATGGAAAACCCAAAGATTTCACCAAACAACTGCTAGAACTGATATATGAATTCAGCAAAGTCACAGAATACAAAATCAATGTTATGAAATTGGCTGCATTTCTATACAGCAATAATGAAGCAGCAGAAACAGATATCAAAGAATCAATCCCATTTACAATTGCACCAAAAACCATAAAATATCTAAGAATAAACCTAAGAGGTAAAAGATCTGTACACTGAAATCTATAGAAACCTTATGAAAGAAATTGAAGAAGACACAAAAAAATGGAAAAACATTTCATCTTATGGATTAAAAGAACAAATGTTGTTAAAATGTTAATACTACCCAAAGTATTCTACAAATTCAATGAAATACCTCTCAAAATAACACCAGCATTCTTCACAGAGCTAGACCAAACAATCCTAAAATTTGTGTGGAACCAGAAAAGACCCCAAATAGCCAAAACAATACTGAAAAAGAAAGCCAAAACTGGAGGCATCACAATTCTGGACTTAAAGCTCTATTACAAAGCTGTAATCATCAAAACAGTATGATACTGACACAAAAGCAGACACACAGATCAATGGAATAGAATAGAGAACCCAGAAATGGACCCACAAGTGTGTGATCAACTAATCATCAACAAAGAGTAAAGAGTATCCAATTGATAAGAGACAGTGTCTTCAGCAAATGGTGTTGGGAAAACTGGACAGTGACATGCAAAAGAATGAACCTCGACCACTTTCAGTTTATTTATACACAAAAAATAAACTCAACGTGGACGAAAGACCTAAATGTAGGACAAGAAACATAAAAATCCTGAGGAGAAAGCAGGCAACAACCTCTTTGACCTTGGCCACAGCAACTTGGAGATATAACTCCAGAGACAAGGGAAACAAAAACAAAAATGAACTATTGGGACCTCATCAAGATAAGGAAACAATCAACAAAACTAAAAGGCAACTGATAGAATGGGAGGAAATATTTGCCAATGATATATCAGATAAAGGGTCAGTATCCAAAATCTATAAAGAACTTATCAAACTCAACACCCAAAAAATAAATAATCCAGTGAAGAAATGGACAAAAGACATGAACAGACACTTTTCCAAAGAAGACATCCAAATGGCTAACAGACATATGAACAGATGCTCAACATCATTCATCATCAGGGAAATGCAAATCAAAGCCACAGTGAGCTAATACCTCACACTTGTCAGAATAGGTAAAATTAACAACTCAGGAAACAACAGATGTTGGTGAGGTGCGGAGAAAAAGGCAACTAAGCTTTTGCACTGCTAGTGGGAATGCAAACTGGTGCAGCCACTCTGGAAAATGGTATGGAGGTTTCTCAGAAAATTAAATATAGAGCTACCCTATTACCTAGCAATTGCACTACAAGGCATTTATCCAAAGGATAGAAAAATGCTGATTCAAAGGGGCACATGCTCCCCAATGTTTAAAGCAGCACTATCAACAATAGCCAAATTATGGAAAGAGCCCAAATGTCCATTGACTGACAAATGGATGAAGAAGATGTGATACACACACACACACACACACACACACACACACACACACACACACAGGAATATTACTTGGTGATCAAAAAGAATGAAATCTTGCCATTTGCAACAATGTGAATGGAACTAGAAGGTATTATGCTAAGCAAAATAAGTCAGTCAGAGAAGGATAAATACCATATGATTTCACTCATATGTGGAATTTAAGAAATAAAACAGATGAACATAGGGGAAGGGAAGGAAAAAATATGATAAAAACAGAGAGGGAGGCAAGCCATAAGAGATTCTTAAATACAGAGAACTGAGGGTTGCTGGAGGAGAGGGGTTTGGGTTGGGTGATGGGCTAAATGGGTTATCAGCATTAAGGAGCGCACTTGTTGGGATGAGCACTGGGTGTTATATGTAAGTGATGAATCACTAAATCTACTCCTGAAACCAGTATTACACTATATGTTAACTAACTTGAAGTTAAATAAAATTTAAAAAAAAAAAGGAACCTAAATTTAAAAAAAAAGCAAATTCTCAAGCCCTACTCAAGACTTACTGGATTAGAAACTGTTGATGGAGGTTATCTAGATGTGACTGCTGGTTGAACCTCAAGCTGGATGAGGGCACTTAAAGGCTCCTGAACAGACACCTTGTTCTTGTGATATGACATCCTCTTGCTCTCAGAAACTGCCCCCAAGGGGAGCCAGGGTGGCGCAGTCGGTTAAGTGTCCGACTTCAGCCAGGTCACGATCTCGCCGTCCGTGAGTTCGAGCCCCGAGTCGGGCTCTGGGCTGATGGCTCAGAGCCTGGAGCCTGTTTCCGATTCTGTGTCTCCCTCTCTCTCTGCCCCTCCCCCGTTCATGCTCTGTCTCTCTGTCCCAAAAATAAATAAACGTTGAAAAAAAAATTAAAAAAAAAAAGAAACTGCCCCCAGGACATAGACTTGAGATAGAAGGTGGTGTTTTTTTTTTTTGTGAAATTTATTGACAAATTGGTTTCCATACAACACCCAGTGCTCATCCCAAAATAGAAGGTGGTGTTGAGACTATCTGTATAGTATATGAGACTGAACCTAGTTAAGGCCTCTATCTAAAATTTTAAGAGTTGGCCAGCAGGTCCAGAAATCTACTCATCTTGCAACCACTTAAGACAAGCCTGAGTAACTTCCTTTGCTTATTAAACCTACCATCTACCAATATGAAGGGGTCTTCCTTCCTCTTCAGTCTCTTCCTTCCTCTCCAGTCTCTTCCTGCCCTTTGCATCTGAGGACTGGTTTCAGATTACACCTGGGAAGCTCCCCAGGATGTTGCAAACCAGCAAGAAACACTGGGGATTAAGCCAAGTAATCTGTGTTTCAAAATGCCTTCCAAGGAACTCTACTATGCTAAGGTTTGAGTACCAGGCTTTTAATTAAGAAACAATCCATGTTTTTTTTTTCATTTCCCGTAAATTAAAAATCTCCAGTGTGTCCCTATTCATGCAATAATATTCAGCTATTATTTTCTTTAAGTTTATTTATTTTTGAGAGAGAGGGAGAGAAAGAACGAGCAAGGGAGGGGAAGAGAGAGAGGAGACAGAGAATCCCAAGCAGGCTCTGTGTTGTCAGCTGAGAGCCCAATGCGGGGTTTGAACTCACGAACTGTGAGATCATGACTTGAGTGGAAATCAAGAGTCAGATGCCTAACTAACTGAGCCACCAGGTGCCCCATATCCAGCTATTTAAAACAGCTAGAAGTTAATTCTAATCTGCCTTCTTGGTCTAAAAGCTTTTCTGATCCACCAAATTTCAATTTGTTATTCAAAATCTTATATGAAAGGCACTTGCCTTCAAAACCTTTCTGCTCTTCAAAAGCAAGATTAATCTTTCTTTTTTTCTGATATTTTTGGGTATTGCTTGTGCTCCCTTAGCATTGCAGTATAATTTAGTTTTGTTTTTCTTTTTTTCTTGTCTTTACTTGGTTTTCTTAATCTCCACCAGACTGTTACTGAGAGCACACATGATGCTTTGATTCTCCTTGAATGCTTTATTGTAGCTTTATAAAATATAGTTGGGTTAGACATCCTAGTATAGTTTGACCTGTCAAAAATACTGTTAACAACTGAAGATGCACATAAAAATATTCATTCATAAGGTAAAGTTCTTTGAAGAAATTTATAACATGTAAACAATATAAATAAAGGCCCGGGAATTGATGGAATTATAGTATTAAAATAAGTACTTATGCAAAAATAGCACACATTTTCTTTTTTCTATTACTAGACAATTGCTTTATAACAAATAATGTTCTAGAATATAATGCATAGATGTAAGAGAATGAACTCAAAACTCACTGAGAAGACTAAATAACATCTATAATATTTATAGCTCAGATATAACAGTGCTACTTAGAATACAACATTTATCAAGATTAAATAATATTAGAAAAAAAAGATGTGACAGAAGAATGAATTTGTGAGAGATAAATTTTTACAGCATAGATTTGTATGTTTTAATATTCATTTCGTTTACTTGATACTATACATTATCAAAATGCATCTATGCTGTAATATAACCATTTAAAAATAATAGTACAAACAATCCATGGTATTTTAAATACTTACAGAATTTACATAACTCCAAAGGAAGATTTAATTCTTAGAAAACTGAGTAATCTTAAAGGAAAAATAAGGCTCACATTATCCAAAACAGAAAGTGGTCAAAAAGACTTTGACAGCTCTAGATTTTTAAAAACCTCATGGAGGGGCGCCTGGGTGGCGCAGTCGGTTAAGCGTCCGACTTCAGCCAGGTCACGATCTCGCGGTCCGTGAGTTCGAGCCCCGCGTCAGGCTCTGGGCTGATGGCTCGGAGCCTGGAGCCTGTTTCCGATTCTGTGTCTCCCTCTCTCTCTGCCCCTCCCCTGTTCATGCTCTGTCTCTCTCTGTCCCAAAAATAAATAAAAAAAACGTTGAAAAAAAGAAAAAAAAAATTAAAAAAAAAAAAAATAAAAAAAAAAAATAAAAACCTCATGGAAACATATAAACCAAACAACATGAAACTTAGACTTTTTTTTATATAAAAAGTCAGACACTTATTATACATTTCACAGGAATTATTTCTAAATTCCAGGGAGCTCTCATTGAGCATTTGCAAACGCTTATTATAAATCAGTAACCAGAAGGAATTTTTTTTTTGAAAATCAAATCCATTTATTACCTAATTTGTTGTCAAACACATGTCTTTCCTGGTACTACAGTGGACTCAGTACATAAACTACTGTTTAGGAGTAAAATGCTACCCATGTAGGACAAATAGAGTATTTTAGGGCACTGTGTTAGAGGAAGAATTTATTTCATGATAACTTAATATACTTGTACAGCTTAGGGTTGTAAACAGTTATATGAAAAACTAATCAAACATTTTATGACAAAGTCAAGTTCATCCAGGCAGTGACATCTGTAATAGTCCAACTTATTTTGTATACTGTCTATAAAAGAAGATTGCAATAATGAACCAAGTCAAAGAGACCTACACCTTTACTTTTTTCAGTAGAAACATACACCTACATTTCTCATTTTCTCCCAAATCAAAGGCAAATATTAATGAGATGTCTGATTAGTTAACACTCCAAAACTAACTGAACTTTCTGAGATAAGAAAGTATGACCTTGATTAGACAATTCTTATAAACAACTGTGCTAAACAGATGTAATGAAAACAGAAATATATCTAACAGAATAACATATAATCATAAAGTAGACTTTCAGGATGGAATGATGTCTTATCATCCAGCCTTTGCATTTTACAGAAGAAATATGCCTCAGAGGGGTTAATTTGCTCTGAATATTACTATTCTTTTTTTTTTCCCAGAGAAGCTATAAACTGAGGCTTTTATGTAAATTTTCTACTTTTTAACATACGTGACATGAACCAAAGATTATTAGTTTGAGACTTTTGCAAATCCTTCCTACTTTGATTTTCATTTATCCCATCTGCTAATCCCCTTTACTTCTTAGGTTCACAAGGCCACTTCCTTCCACAAAAATGAATGACCAAGGATCTCCTTGCCTGCCTCCTGAGTCCTGCCTCCACGACTTTCTTAGTCCCCAGAGTGGCTCCCCCTTGGTACCTCTCCAGACCTGTGCTGTCCAACAACCACACTAAGTTATTTTAAATTTAAATTAATGAAACTACAATTAAATACAAAATGTGAGTCACAATACCAACATTTCTAGTACTCAGTAGCTGTAGGTGGCTTGGGGCTCCCCTACTGGATGGAGGAGGTAAAGAACATTTCTATCATTGCCAAATGTTCAGTTGGACAGTGTTGGTAACTCAGTTCTTCAACTAATTGTGAAAATTCTTTATACTCTCTTAATATATTGGTAATGTGCTTTTAATGCTTTTTTTTCTGAATTCATACACTTCAATTCCCCATTCTATCATTATTTATGTGTTTGCCAGCACATTGCTTTGCACACTTACTGGCTTATATATTTAGTGTTTAAAAAAAATCAGGTAGAGGGTGCCTAGGTGGCTCAATCTGTTAAGTCTGTTAAGCATCTGACTCTTGTTTCCGGCTCAGGTCATGATCTCATGGTTCTGAGATGGAGGAGATCGAGATCAAGGAGATGGAGAGCTGACTACGCTCTGCAATGACAGGGTGGAGCCTGCTTGGGAATCTCTCTCTCTCTCTCTCTCTCTCTCTCTCTCTCTCTCTCTCTCAAAATAAAGAAAAGCTTTTTTTAATGTTTATTTAATTTTGAGACAGGGGGAGACAGCGCGAGTGGGGGAGGGGCAGAGAGAGGGGGAGACACGGAATCTGAAACAGGCTCCAGGCTCCTAGCTGTCAGCACAGAGCCCGATGTGGGGCTCGAACCCACCAACTGTGAGATCATGACCTGAGCTGAAGTCAGACGCTTAACCGACTGAGCCACCCAGGCGCCCCAAGAAATGCTTTTTTAAAAAAAATCAGGTAAGGATAATAGTTATTACACCACTTATGACTTTTGCATTCATTATTTTTTTACTTGAGGGAATTAATGACTGAGAAATATTATGTATAGGAGCATAGACATTCTTACAGAAGATAGTAAGTCTATTATAAAACAATAATGTTTTGGTGATACAAATGTTTACACATTGTTAGCAGTGTGAATTCAATGTCCAGTTTTTCTATGGTGTGGTGAAACAAACATGGAGCTACAGATATGCACACTTAAGTGTAACTTATTATGTGTTGTTACTGTTCTAAGGACTTTGTATTTATTAATTCACACATTGTGATAGGTACAATTCCTATTTTTTTTTTTATAGAATAGGAAACCAAGGCAAACAGAGATTAAGTTAATTTGCCTAAGGTTATACAACTATTAGGTAGCATGTTGAAATGTTCTAACACTGCCTTTTATGATTATTATTTCTGTGACTTTGGGCAAGTCATGTTTTCTCTTTAAGGCTACATACCTATTTTGAAAATGCAGATGGTAACTTAAATGATTGCTTTAAGGGGCCTAGAACATACCACTAGCATATAAATAATAAACAGAGATCCCTTTCCTCTTCTCAAAGTAGATGAATGGTTTATCTTTAATATCTAGTATTTACTTAAAATAACGTTAGTCTCCTGGATTAGAGTTTTGCCTTGGTATATGATTTTCTCAAGTATCTTCAGTACTTTTAATGTTTTTTATGTAAAAAAAAAAAACCTATATGATTAATCCCTTACTAAAATTAGTGAGATTGATCAAGTAAAATTCTAAGCTAATAATTACTTTTTGAGAGAACAAATATAATTCTATTTAATAAGAAGAAATAGGAAAACTATGACTAACCGATTCATGGTCATTTCATTTGCTTTATACTGTGAAGAGCATCACTGTGGATTCCTTTTCCTGACTTTGTTTTGAATGTGTTTCCAGTGCATCCCATAAGATTTTATTCTACTTCATATACTAAAGTTAATTATGGGATTACCATACGACTATAATTGTCTTTAGCAGAGCTTATAGTACTGACTTCATTCTTCTCCTGAATTTTTACTTTGTGTGTGTGTGTGCTTATAATTGTCTTGAGTAGAGTATTAATATGTAGTAAAGCTTCTAAATAACACTTCTGCTACACTGTGATGCGAATGCAGAAGCATTCCCCTGGTTAGAGCTGCTTCTGTCTCAAACCAACAATCTAATTTTTTTTCAGATCCATAGGAAGCCACGCTTATTATATTCACCAGGTTTAGGGCTGCAAGCGTTAATTTTTTTCTGGACACATGAATAATCAGCAAACTTTTAACAAGCACCAAAGAAACAAGTAGATTACTTTTGTGTGTTAGTAGAAGGTTATGTGACCCAGTAAGACTGTATAGCTAATATTCATGTTCTTTTTTGTTCAAATTGTTACTTATAGACATGCTTGGTAAGTATTACATAGTATTGCGTGCAAATGATAGAACTACTCTATAACGTCTGGGGTAATGACATTAGGACACACCCTTTGAGTTATTTTTGCACCGGTAGCAAAGTTTGCTAATCTAGTATCTGTTATGGCCATCTGTGATCACTGATCTTTCATATTACCACTGTAATTATTTGGAGGTACCATGAACACCACCCATATAAAACAGTGAATTTAGCTGATAAATGTGTGTGTTGACTGCTACAGCGACTGACTGTTCATGTTTCTCTTCCTCTCCTCAGGCCTCCCTATTCTTTGATACGCAAAAATATTGGAATTAGGTCAATTAATAACTCTACAATAACCTTGAAGTGGTCAAGGGAATAGACAATTTGCAATATTTCACTTTAAGTCAAATGCAAAATGGTTTACCTCAGTGAGAAAGGCATGTGAAAGCTAACACAGGCCAAAAGCTAGGCCTCTAGTGCCAGTTAGCCAAATTGTGAATGCAAAAGAGAAGTTCTTAAAGGAAATTAAAAATACTACCTTAGTGAACACACGGATGATAAGAAAGTGAAACGGCCCTGTTTCTGATATGGAGAAAGTTTAAGTGCTCTGGATAGAGCTCAAATCAGTCACAACATTCCCTTAAGCTAGCTAAACCCTAATCTAGAGCAAGACCCTAACTCTCTTCAATTCTATGAATCCTGAAAGAGGTTAAGAAGCTACAGTAAAAAAAAAAAAAAAAAAAAAAAAAAAGTTTGAAGCTAACAGAAGTTGGTTCATGAGGCTTAAGCAAAGAAGCCAAAGAAGCCATCTCCATAACATCAAAGTGCAAGGTGAAACAGCAAGTGTTGATGTAGAAGCTGCAGCAAGGTATCCTGAAGATCTAGCTAAGATAATTAATGAAGGTGGCTATACTAAACAATAGATTTTCAATATAGATGGCATAGCTTTATATTGGAAGAATATGCCATCTAGGACTTTGATGGACTAACAAGGCCTGGATGGCAGCACATCTGTTTACAACATGTTTTATTGAATATTTTAAGCCCACTATTGAAGAACTCATGCTCAGAGGGAAAAAAAAAAGATCCCTTTCAAAATATGACTGTTCATTGATAATGCACTGGTCACCTAAGAACTCTGATGGAGATGTACAATGACAGTGATGTTTTCATGGCTACTAACATGACATCCATCCTGCAGCCCATTAATTAATGACTAATTTCAACATTCAAGACTTGTTATTTAAAAAAATTATTTCATAAGGCTATATAGCTACCATAGATACCTATATCTATCTACAATGGATATGGACAAATTCAATTAACAACCTTCTGGAAAGTATTCACCACCCTAGATACTATTACTAACATTAATGATTCATAGAAAGAGGTAAAAATATCAACAGTAACAGGAATTTGGAAGAAGTGGATTCCAACCCTCACGGATTAAGGGGTTCAAGACTTTGGAAGACGAAGAAAGTGAAAATGTGGTGGAAATAGCAATAGTACAGTTAGAAGTGGAGCCTGTGGGGCGCCTGGGTGGCTCAGTCGGTTAAGCAGCCGACTTCAGCTCAGGTCATGACCTCACAGTCTGTGAGTTCGAGCCCCGCGTCGGGCTCTGTGCTGACAGCTCGGAGCCCCGCGTCAGGCTCTGTGCTGACAGCTCGGAGCCTGGAGCCTGCTTCCGATTCTGTGTCTCCCTCTCTCTCTGCCCCTCCCCTGCTCACACTCTGTCTCTCTCTCTCTCAAAAATAAATAAACATTAAAAAAAAATTAAAAAAAAAAAAGAAGTGGAGCCTTGAAATGTTACTGAATTGCTACAATCTCATGATAGATAAGGAGTTGCTTCTTCTGGATGGTAAAGAAAGCAGTTTCTTGAGATGAAATTTACTCCTGGTGAAGATGCAGTGAAGACTGTTGAAATGACAATAAAGATTTGGGATATTACATATATTTATTTGATAAAGCAGCAGCAGAGTTTGAGAGGATTGACTCCAATTTTGAAACCAATTCTACTGTGGGTAAAATGTTATCAAACAGCACTGTATGCTGCAGAGAAGTCACTCATGAAAGGAAGAGTCTATCAATGCAGCAAACTTCATTGATGTCTTATTTTAAGAAATTGCTATAGCCACCCAACCTTCAACAACAACCCTCCTGATAGCCAAAATCCATCAACATCAAGGCAAAACCCTCCAACAGCAAAAAAAAAAAACAAAAACAAAAACATATGAGTCATATGAGTCATTGTAGGCTCAAATGATGGTTGGAATTTTTTAGCAATAAAATATTTTTAATTAAGGTTATATGCATTGGATTTTTAGACATAATGCTATTGCACACTTAACAGACAGCAGTATGGTGTGAACATATCTCTTATATGCACTGAGAGACTGAAAAATTCCTCTGACTCACTTTATTGCGGCATTTACTTTACTGCAGTATCTGGAACCAAACCCACTGTATCTCCAAGGTATGTCTGTACTGTCTTTACTGATCTACTCATAATTAGAACAAAAAATCATTTAAAATGTTTTTTTTTCTGTACATGCATGATTTGTTATGATATCTTGAAGACAATTTCTATTTTCTTAATGAAGAAAGGTGAGAATCAACTAAGCTAATTTAACTAGATTCACTAGTCATTACTTTTGTGATTATCTTCTTTGGTTCCTTTTTTAGGGTTATAGGTAGAGCAAATAAAAATAGAGGATACCCAGTTAAATCTGAGTTTCAGATATTTTTTTAGTATAAATACATATCATGTAATACTTGGGATATACTTACACTAAAATTATTTGTTGTTAATCTGAAGTTCAGATTTAATGAGGCATCCTCTAGTATATTGGCAGCCTCTGTCGTCTTAGCCCAGTTTGCCATGGATGATTACTGCTACATTTGTTTACATACTTCTCTTTTAGGAAAAAACTATGAGAAAATAATCTCTCAATTATAATTTTGTTTTAGAAATTGACAGAGTAATATGGTATTTTGAATTTATTTTAAAACTATAATCTGCCCACAGGTTTCGTGCCAACCCTGGACTTTCCCTGGCACAGTGAAGGACTCCACTTTTCATCCTTATTGCCTAATAAGCCATATCTTTTATTAATACATTTCCGCTAATGATGTGCAAAAGCATGGCTTCTTCCTTTAAACAAGATTGTTTAAATCTGCTTGATGGCTTTTTAAACTTTACACTAAGCTATTAACTCGGAAGTACTTACAGAGTAAGTGCTAAAATGGTACATAGTGAACTTTAATTGAAGAATAATCAAATTGGTTCAATCTACTATTCTTTGTGTGTACAACCAAAGGTTTTATTTTCTTGTCATAGCATAAAAAAACAAAATGTCTTCAAGGATTTGGAATATCCCATGATTTATACTGCATTTCTAATCACATATTTCAAAGTTAGTTTCATACAGTGATGAACCACAAGACCATTAATATCACCAGGACACCAAGAAAATAGTTTCAAGAAATGTTACAAATTCACTGGCACAGTGAAAATTACAGTAATGCTATTTTTTTAAAGATGACATAAAACATGATTTTCAATTTAAGTTCTTTTAAAGCTTTAATCATTAAGGTCAAATACTTGAGCTTACTTTATCTTTCTTCAGTAAGGAGAAACCATAGTAGGAGACTGAACAATGGACATGGTGCTGGGTAAGAGTTAGAGGGAAGGGGGCCACAGGGAAACAGATGAAAAAAGGAGCAAGGGCAAAATTTATGATGACCTATATTTTATATGTATGTATTGTGAAGTATAATGCAAGTTTCAGATGTTACATACATCCCATTTAGCACATGATTCTCTAAGAAATGCTTGCTTATGTGACAATTCCATAATCTGTCTCATCTGTAAACACCCTAAAATGAATCTCATACGTGAATCTATATATGTTTAAACAATCTGTAAGAAATACTTGTTTGTGCAATAATTCTATAATTATGCATACCAGAATGCATTTGGTATTCCAAGACTAATTAACAGGGAGATAGCAAGTAAACCATTAAAGTCAAAGCAGAGATTTGGATTGAAATTGCTCCAGCAAAGGATCCTGTCACAGTTTCTATTCATATTGTTCCTATCTCAATCCCTTAGCCTTATCCTCAAGGAACCCATGATAGTTTCCTAGAAAGACAAAAGCTGTGAATTAAAAATTAACAGGCAAACAATCAAAATCAAAACAACACACACACACACACACACACACACACACACACACACACACAGTAAAATTAAAAACTGAAGGAACTGATTTAACACAATGAGCTGCCAGCAGCAGCAAGTATAGAGTTTGGGGTCTATTGTAGTTATGACAGGAAGGTCAGAGCAAAAGATTGCTCATTTTTAGGAAGAATACTAGGTGTTTCTGTTGTAATAATCACATCTGAAAATACCCTCCTGTTTTTGGCAGTGTGCTAGTTCTTGTAGAGGAGAGAAGTTTCAGAGAGGCTCGGTTTTGCCACAGAATGATCAGCCAGTATTGACAGGACGTCTTACTTATGCATCAGACATATAGCAACAGTGGAAGAGATATGCACCGTCACAGGAATTCCTGACTTTCCAGGGTTTCTGAGGCCTCAGCATCTAACATCCTCTCAAAGTGTAAGAGCTAAAACCTGAAAATGAATGAATGAAGTGGAAATGAAAGATACCACATATATTTCTAAGCATATATGAGATTCTCTCAGAAATAAGAAGGTGACTCTAAAAAGCTGAAGATGCCCTAAGAGCTACTGAGGGACAGATAGAGAATACTGCTTTTTCAACTATTATTCTATCTTTCTCTTTCTTAAACCTCCATTCTGGACATCATAGAAAACACAAAGTATATGAGACAAACTAGCTCCAAAAAATATTTGTGTATATTAGATCAAGGCTGGAAGATTTTCACAATGAACATATTCCTCCAAAGGCATTTTTTAAAGCTGTAACTGCTGGGTAGCCACATTTCCTCTTAAAATTTTTGTTCACTTTTAAATGTGTAAATATATAATATTTAATATACTCATATGTTAATATAAAATATTTCTTCATAAAATATTGCATTGACAAATACAAATACAATTGTGCTCTTCTAACATGAGCTTCCTTATATGACTGTGTGGTAATTTAGATAAAAAAAGAACTACTAATAAATTATATTTTCAAGTGTCTACAGGTTTGCATTATGTCTCCAACTGTGAATAGAAATAAGAAGTACAACTCTTATATTTAGGATATATTAGCCTTATTTTGGATAACAGAATTCAAATATGTATCTCATTTCTTTTTTCTTCCTCTGGGGTTAAGGTTGATTATCACTGAATAATATTTAAGAATTAAGAAACCTCCTTTGTGTTGACAGGGCTTAACAAATGAAGGATGTTAGTATTTACAGATTTTATACAGTTCAACTAATAAATGACATAACTGTTTTAATTTTTCATTAGAGTTCTTATTTACAACTTAAATAAATCTATGCTTCTCAGATGATCTGCAGTGACGAATAATTTTTAAAAACTTCAATCTGTCACAGACCAGTGTTTTGGAAAATATAGTACAAATCAATTCCAGAAATTAAATTTAAAACAAAAGCAAAGTGGAAGCCCCTCTTTTTTCTCTGTTAGATTCAACAGACATAAAATTACTCCATCAAATATCCATAAATGTTTGTAAATACCTTACATTCAATATCTATACTTATTTTGTACTAGCAGTATACATTTTGTGTATCACACTTTGAGAGACGTTGGATTAAATGACCCAATATACACTGACTTTGAAAGTTCTCACAATTATAAATATAGAAAAATTTAACCATTCGAAATATCCCTTACCTCTATTGATATATTTCTCTTTGTATCTGGGTGTGTTCACACATATTAACTGAAACCAAATGAATCATTCACATGAGATCTTTAAAAACCCAGGCAGCTTTGAAGTTTGCCTTATAGAGTATTGCAATTGTTCCCACCACTTGAGACATTTAATTATTCTGAATTTGTGGCTATAGTCCAGAAGAGACTTACTGCACATCATTTGTTTCTGTGTCTTAACAGTATGTGGGACATACTTGATGGTCAATACATAAGTGTTGAGTAACTGAATCATTTCAAATAAAATTCATTAAGAAAAAAGGAAATTATAAATTGTCTATACTGAAAAAAACAACAACACAGAAATGTGTTTATGAATTAAAGCGGAAATCACATGTTTTTCACAAAAATATGGGCACTGAACAGTTACAAATGGCAAAGGTACATGTTGCCATTGCAAATTAGTAAATTATTTTTTATTTGAGTTACAGTCTAAAGACCAATTTGAAATGTTTGTGATGTAGATAATCAGTCTAAGACTGGTGATTCCATTTTATCTGTTTCTAATAGTAACTATATAAAAATAATCTGTAGGAATAGTTTTTGCTTTTAATCATATGTACTATCAGATGGAAAGTAGATTTTCATGCCTTTGCTCATTGTGTGCTATAATTTCTCTTCTAACACTGATTTAGAAGTCACAGAGGAAGAAAGGAAAGAAAAAAGGAAAAGAAAAAAACAGAGCAAAGCTAGAGATTTCCATAAAAAATATGACAAGAAATTTAAAAATTGCCTTATGAGTTTAAAAGCAAACTGTCAATTCTTCCATATATATATATGGTATATATATGGAGGTATTCTTTGTAAGAACATTTCTTTAAGATATTAACTTCAAAGGACTTTTTTTTGATGTAAAAGAATGAAGCAAGCAGTTTGTGTGACTTATCAGCACAAGTGGTTTAAGTTTTCCATATGATATAGCATGTAATAGATCACATTTCTATAAGCCTCAAGGTTTCTTGAGTCTCAGTTTCCAAGTAGAAAGAAGAAAAAGAAAATAGACAAAATAGAAACAAAATATAAGCACTTTAGGTATTGTTGTCTAATGACAAATTGAGAAGTAGACATGATCTAAAACCAAACATATTTGCTTATATGTACAAACTCCAAATTTCTTAGTATTTTCTTGCTCTTGTAAAGTTGCCAAGGTATGTACTTTTAACAAGTGACACATGTTTATTGAAGTTACTTAGGAAACAGTTATCAAAGGCTATATATCCTCCAAGAAATAAGAACATACAACTTTGTGAGACTATGGGTCTACACCAACATCCATGCTATTGAGGTTATATTACTTCTAGTTTTATATGCAAATTGAAATTTGAATTCCAAGCACAGATAAAACCATATCTTAAGTAAGCATTTATTTTCAAAGTGAATCTTTTCTGGTAAGTTTCAATATTGACTTTCTTATTCCTTTTTTTTTTTTTCCTTCAAAGAGATTATAGGCACATTCTATTTTTCATCCTTGGTAAATAATAGCTCTACGAACTTTTCTTTCATTAAAATTGATGCTCATTTCTATTTTTCTATTTTTGAAAGCTATCATCAGTTTGAAATTATATATATTCTTTGTTCTTTGAAAACAGGTGAATGTACCATATTTGTTCACAGTTGTCCATAATTGGAGAGCAAGCTTAAAGAAATAGCAGTGTGGAATGACAAAGATTTACTTATTTACTTATGGGCAAAACCATTATGCTCCCTAAAGTAGTCTGCCATGTACTCTGCTCTAAGAATCCCATTTGTCAATGACTGCTGTGGCATTTCAGGGGGGATTTTCATGTAAATCACTTCTAAAGTCCATGTAAAATGCCTTTTCTGAGTCAGTTACATAACATTATTATTCATCATTATTGATTACTCTCTCTGGCTATAAGCAACAGATGCTAATCTGCTTATGAAAAAGAAGAAAGGCTAGGTGTGTACATGATTACACATAACTGGAGGCATAGGTTTGCCTTATTAGTCCTTTAATCATCATGTGGACTTTCAAAAACTAGTCCAAAGCTTATAATATCGCCTTTCCATTCTCTTGATATTATCAAGTTTTGTAGCCGCTAAGGTAAACTCCAATGAGGAATTCTCTTAAAGTAAGCTAAAATCATTTGTGTTCTTAAACTCAATGGTAAGGCATGATAATGTCTTTTGTAATGGAAAACTAAATAGTAAAAAAAATAAATTCTAAGTAGTTTTACATAAAACTCATGAATATAAGTTTGAAATCTGAAAGTCACCAACATGGAGCATGTTACTTAAGAGATTCAGGCCAAAATACATATTTTATAAATCAATTTATAAATAGATTTATAGAGGCATAAGCAAGGATACTGTCTTAAAAATAGGAATTAATATTAAAATGAAGCATCATAAAACGGCATATTGAGAGATAAACTGAAATTTTGAGTGGAAAAAAATAAAATATCCATTATCATATAATTTTTGAACTTATAGCATTCTAGTAATTTATTAATAACTATTTGTTGATGGCTCTGTCAGACACTGTCCTACCTAAGGGAGATGAAGGACTTAGATGTGATCTTCTACTAGTATTTTATTTTTATTTTTATTTTTTTTAATTTTTTTTTTCAACGTTTATTCATTTTTGGGACAGAGAGAGACAGAGCATGAATGGGGGAGGGGCAGAGAGAGAGGGAGACACAGAATCGGAAACAGGCTCCAGGCTCTGAGCCATCAGCCCAGAGCCTGACGTGGGGCTCGAACTCACGGACCGCGAGATCGTGACCTGGCTGAAGTCGGACGCTTAACCGACTGCGCCACCCAGGCGCCCCAATGCCTACTAGTATTTTTAAATCTTTGTTTATATTTGTTTTGAATTTGTCAAGAAATAATACTCTGGCTTCATTTAAAAAACAAAAAGAGGGGCGCCTGGGTGGCTCAGTAGGTTACGCTGCTGACTCCTGATCTCTGCTCAGGTCAAGTTCAAGCATGATGGCACAATGCTTGCTTGAGATTCTGTCTCTCCATCTTTCTACCCACCCCCTCTGCTTGTGTGAGCTCCCGCACATGCGCTCTCTCTCTCTCTCTCTCTCTCTCTCTCTCCCCCTCTCTCTCAAAATGAATAAAAAAACTTAAAAAAAATTGTATACTATAATGAATGAGCAATTTGCTTCTGGTTGTAAGAACCTCAGTTATTTAGTACTAAGAAGAATTAATTATATAATAAAATGCTTAAGGTTTACAGAATATAACTTTTATAGAATATAAGGTTTAAAGAATATGGAAGCTTTTATACCAAAAGTAGTGGTAGTGAGAGAGCTAGTGTGGAAAAATAGAAGCGGTAAAACTGATCAGAGGTAGTTTTAGAATAGAAGAAACAGTAAGTCAGTTATAGGATTTAAAAAAAAAAAAAGGCTGGGGCACCTGGGTGGCTCAGTTGGTTAAGCGACCCACTGATGATTTTGGCTCAGGTCATGGTTTCAGGGTTTGTGAGTTCGAGCCCTACACTGGCCTCTGAACTGGCAAGCAGGTTTGGCATTCTCTGTCTCCGTCTCTCTTTGTATTTCACTTGTCCATGATCTCTGTTAAAAATAAATGAATAGGGGTGCCTGGGTGGCTCAGTCAGTTGAGCATCCAACTTCAGCTCAGATCATGATTTCGAGGTTGGTGAGTTCAAACCCCGCGTAGGGCTCTGTGCTGACAGCTCGGGAGCCTGAAGCCTGCTTCAGATTCTGTGTCTCGCTCTCTCTCTGCTCCTTCCCCGCTCATGCTCTGTCTCTGTCTCTCAAAAATGAATAAATGTTAAATTTTTTTAAATAAACAAAACCTATCCAAAAAATAAAATAAAGCTAATATCACTTGTTTTATTAAACCTATCAGAATTAGTCCTATAAGGTTTGTTTTTTTTTTGTTTTTGTTTTTAATTTTCATGCGACAATACTTGGAAGCTTTAATTTACGTGAAAGATAGCTATAGACGTCTGAGGCTTGAAATAGAGGAGCGATACTAAATAATGGGCACCAAAATCTGTGTGTCAAGCAGGTGTAAGAGGTGAAGAAAAGTCCCAAGAAAATTAAAAGCCTGATAAAGAGTTTGTCTTTAAGTCTCGTTTTCCTAAGTAATAAATGACCACCTGGTTTATATATTCATGAAAGCTATAGCATGATGCTTGGTTTTTAAACTGGCAGCATAGATTTCAGATTGAGATCATGACCTCTTACTCATAGAATTGTTAGAAAGCATTACAAAAATAAAACAGGAAAATAAGAAATACCACAGGATAGATAAAAAGCCTTGGTGACAGAAAATACTTGGAAATAACAAAGATCAGATCAGAAATAAATGAAATAGAGATTAAAAAAAGAAAATAGAAAAGATAAAGGAAACAAAGAGCTGGTTCTTTGAAAAGATAAAATTGACAAGACTTAAAAAATAGAGGACTCAAATAAATACAATCAGAAATGAAAAAGGAGACATTACAACTGATACCACAGAAATACAAAAGATCATAAGACTACTATGAATAATTATATGTCAACAAATTTGACAACCTAGAAGAAATGAATAAATTCCTAGAAATATACAACCCACCAAGAGTGGAATCATGATGAAACAAATTCTGAACAGACCAATTACTAGTAAGAAGATTGAATCGGTAATCAAAAACCTCCCATCACAAAAAGTCCAGGACCAGACAGCCTCACTGGTGAATTCTACTAAACATTTAAAGAATTAATAACAATCTTTCTCAAACTCTTCCAGGAAATTAGAAGAGGAAATGCTTCAAAACTCATTTTACAAAGGTAGCATTACCCTTTTACCAAAACCAGACAGGAATGCAACAAGAAAACAAAATTGTAGGACATTATCTCTGATGAAACATAAATGCAAAAATATTCAATAAAATATTAGCAAAACAAATTCATTATACATTAAAATAATCATACATCATGATCAAGTGGGATTTATTCCAGGGATAGAAAAATAATCCAACATCTGCAAAATAATCAATGTGATACAGCACATTAACAAAATGAAGGATACAAATCATATGTTCATCTCAATAGATACAGAAAAAGCATTTGACAAAATTCAATATCCATTTAGAATTAAGAGAAAAATATCTCAACAAAGTAGGTATAGCGTAAAATACCTCAAAATAATAAAGGCCATATATAACAAGCCCATAGCTAACATGATACTCAATGGTGAAAAGCTTAACGTTTTTCCTCTAACATCAGGATCAGCACAAGGATGCCTATTCTGGCCACTTTTATTCAAAATAATGTTGTGAGTTCTAGACAGAGAGATTAGGCAGGAAAAAGAAAAGACATCCACATTAGAAAGAAAAGAAAGTAAAACTATCACCACTTGCAGATGCCATGATATTATATATAGAAAACCCTGAAGACACAATCACAAAAAAACACCTTTAGAATGAATAAATTCAGTAAAATTGCAGAATACAAAAATCAATATGCGAAAATCTGTTGCATTTTTATATGCCAATAACAAAGCAGCAAAAAGAGAAAATAAGGAAACAATCTTATTAACAATTGCATCATGTAGAATAAAATACCTAGGAATAAATTTAACCAAGGAGGCAAAAACCTGTATATTGAAAATTATAAGATATTAAAAAAAGAAACTGAATAAGACACCAATAAATGCAAACATATTCTGTGCGCAAGAATTGGAAGAATTATTATTGTTAAAATGTTCATACTACCCAAGGTAATTTACAGATCCAATGCAATCCCTACCAAAATGCCAATGGCATATTTCACACAAATAAAAGAAACACTTCTAAAATTTCTGTGGAACCACATAAAAACCCAAATAGCCAAAGTACTCTTTAAAAAGAAGAAAGCTGGAAGCATCACATTCCCCAATTTCAAACTATAACAAAAACCTGTAGCTGTCAAACCAGTATGGTATTGGCATAAAAATAGATACATAGATCAATAGAACAGAATACAGAGCCAAGGAATAAACCAGTGCATTTATGGTCAATTAATTTATAACAAAGGAGCCAGGAAATACAATGAGAAATGGGCAGTCTCTTCAATAAATGGTGCTGGGGAAACTGGACAGACACATGTGGAAGAATGAAACGACCACTATTACCTTACACAAAAATTGCTTAAAATGAACATAATACCTAAAGCCATGGGGCACCTGGGTGGCTCAGTCAGTTAAGCGTCCAACTCTTGATTTTGGCTCAGATCATGATGTCACAGTTCATGGGATCAAGTCTTGTAGAGATCCTGCTTGGGATTCTCTCTTTCCTTCTCTCTCTGCCCCTCCCCTGCTTGTGTACTCTCTCTCTCAAAATAAATAAATAAACTTAAAAATAACAAAAATAAAAATAAAAAATACTGTCCGCTTAAAATACAAAAAGACCTGAAACCATAAAAGTCCTAGAAGAAAACATAGGTAGTAAGCTCCTTGACATAGCTCTTCGCAAAGACTTTTTAAATTGGATACCAAAAGCAAAACCAAAAAAGGAAAATAAAACAAGTGGGATTACATCAAATTACAACCTATTGAATGGCAGAAGATACTAGTAAATCATATATCTGATAAGGGGTTAATATTTAAAATGTATAAAAAAGTTCATACAACTCAATAGCGAAAAAAAAAGCTAAAAAAAGATATACGGATGGCCAACAGGTACATGAAAAGAAGCTCAAAATTACTAATTATTAAGGAAATGCAAATCAAAACCACAATTAGATATCATCCCACACCTGTTAGAATTGCTGCTACCAAAAGACAGGAAATAACAAGTGTTCACAAGTTGTGGAGAGAAGAGAACACTTGTGCACCACTGGTGGAGATGAAAATTGGTGTATCCACTATTGAAAACAGTATGGAGATTACTTAGAAAATTAAAAATAAAAATACCATATGATCCAACTATTCCACTTTTGAATATTTATCCAAAGGAGAGGGAAAAAACACTAACTGGAAAAGGTGTATATATCCTCGTGTTTATTGTAGCATTATTTATAACAGTCAAGATATGGAAACGATCTACGTGTCCAACAATGGATGAATGGATAGATAATATATTGTACACACACACACACACACACACACACACACACACACACTGGAATATTATTCAGCCATAAGGCGAAGGAAATTCTGCAATTTGCTACTGCATGAATATATGTCATGAACATTATGGTAATGAAATAAGTCAGGCATAGAAATGTAAATACTATATGATCACCTATATGTGGAATATAAAAGGAACAAAAACAAAACCAACTCATAAATACAGGGAACAGACTGATGGTTACCAGGGGTGGGAGGGGTGAGAGGGTAGGTGAAGTGGGTGAATGAAGTCAAAAGGTATAAACTTCCAGTTCTAAAATAAGTAAGTCATGGGGATGTAATATACAACATGGTGATATAGTTAGTAATTCCGTATTGTACATTTGGAAGTTGCTAAGAAAGTAAATCTTAAAAGTTCTCACCATAAGAAAAAAATATTCATAATGTATGATGATGGACATTTACTAGATTTATTATGGTGATTATTTCACAATATATAAATATCAAATCATTATGTTGTAGAGCTGAAACTAATTATAATGTTGTATGCCAATTATACCTCAATAAAAGAAAGGAAAAAAAGAAAAGACTTGGATCTAGAAAATCATGTTGGAGGCTTTAGTGGTTCTGGAGTGGAGTGAAATTTTGTGAATACCAGATAATATTTTATATCTCTTGTTTTTAAATTCTATTTAATGTGACTCCATTTCCCCCCCACCCCAGGTTGATGTAACTTATGTGACCTTGAGCAATTTATTCTTTGAGACAAAGTCCTTTTACCTCTCAGTAAGGTGGCATCCAGTTAACTATAATCATTTCTTTATCTTGTAGTATTATCTTCCTTTGGAAAGACCGCAGGCTGCAGGCAGTCCTGAGGTGTGCCTTGGGTATGTAACAACCTAAAGGTTAATCTCCATCTCATAGAATTACGAAAATCAATTTTGATCACGTAAGTTTGTGTGTGTGTGTGTGCGTGCGTGTGTGTGTGTGTGTGTGTGTGTGTGTGTGTAAAATGCTGTGTAATATGTAAAACACAATAAAACGGGAAGTGGTCTTACTATGCTAAGTCAAAGAACAACAGTCTTCACTGAAGACTAATAGTCACAGCAATTTCACATTGTAACACTATCAATATTTTCTTTTCTCATCCTACAGAAGGATCTGTCTTTAGCAGTGTCAGGGCAATTATTTGGTAGAAGGAAATCTCGTATAATTCTACTGCCACAAAATTGAGGCAGAGTGGCTTTCAGGGCTATTTACTTGAAAGGTGGATAAAGGTGGACAAGAAATTATTTCCTAGGGCAATTCCAGAGTTTAAACATACCAAGACATCAGATGTAAAATGTTCAGACTTCATATAGAAAGAGGTACCCAAGACAACACTCTCCCTATTCAGTAATTGCTTCTGTCTTTAAGTCCTTCTACTTGGTGATGAATAATATAAATGTGCTCCTATTCACTTCCATCTATGCTAATTCAGAGCAAAAGTCTGAGAGGTCTTGGAGGCCAAGACCTGAAATGGTATCTCTGTGACCTTGTTTCATCAACCAGAATAAAGCTGTAAAGAACTTATAAATAATACCTATTACTGGATAAATAAATTACTTGGAAATCATGAAATGTTAATATCAAACACAAAGGCTTTTTATTCATGAGCAAAGCAGGCAGTGCTTAAACATTAAATCTAGGATTAATAGAAAAGCTCTTATCAGCGAGGTTTTGAGGGTTTGAAAGCTCCTATTGAAGTTCTTTTCACTGAGATTATAATTATGTAATGTATGTAAACCAGGCAGTTTAATGTTAGACAGAAAACAACATATTCAGATGCCCTTTCTGGAAGATTCTTAAGTTTCATACAGTATTATTTTTAATTTTCCAGGCACAAGGAACTCAAGAAAGTAATTATACTAACCAATAGAACTTTGTGCATATGCACTTGATTTCATTACGGAGAAACTGAAATTATTTCATTATTACTTGTTAATTTTTACTTTTTTGCTAAAAGGGCAATTTTTAAACAGTAGTATAAAATCAGAATTGCAAGGTCATCATGTTAAGCTGAGAAATGACTTCTATTTTGCAAATGGTAGAATTGTGTCCAGAAAAATATGATGTAGGCTCTATAAAAACCACATATTAATGGACATATGGATTTTAAAATATATATATTATTCAGAAATTAGTATTTTTCATACTATTGGAAGAGATTCTTAGTATTTATGATTAACTTGAGTGTCCCAAGTACAAATAAATACTCTTCAAACATGTTGACATTTGGGGCACCTGGGTGGCTCAGTCGGTTAAGCGTCCGACTTCAGCTCAGGTCATGATCTCACGGTTGGTGGGTTCGAGCCCCGCATCGGGCTCTGTGCTGACAGCTAGGAGCCTGGAGCCTGTTTCAGATTCCGTGTCTCCCTCTCTCTCTGCCCCTCCCCCACTCGCGCTGTCTCCCCCTGTCTCAAAAATAAATAAACGTTAAAAAAATTAAAAAAAACAACAACACCTTGATCTGCTATTTTTAAGGACAGAAAGTGAAAAGGATTGTTAAATAGAGCTCAGCATTATTGTCACTAGATATTTTAAGAAAATGAAAAGATGCAACCCTCATTAAGTTGTGAAGTAAATTAAACAGACCAAAATTAAAACAACAAAGAAAGGATGACTCAGCTACATATTAGATATTTGCATCTTTATCACTATAAGAAGGGAATAATCAGTTTATTATGATACTCCTGAATTTCTATTAATAAAATATTACCACTGTATGTTTTAAATGGGATTTCAAAATGTACCATTATCTATATAATTCTAATTATTCCCAAAATGTGATCTAAAGATGTTTTACCTGAGGGGCACCTGGGTGGCTCAGTTGGTTAAGTGTCCAACTTAGGCTCAGGTCATGATCTTGTGGTTGGTGAGTTTGAGCCCCGCATTGGGCTCTGTGCTGAGGGCTCAGAGCCTGGAGCCTGCTTTGGATTCTGTGTGTGTGTGTCTCTCTCTCTGCCCCTCCCCCACTCAGGTTCTGTCTCTCTCACAACAATAAATAAACATATTTTTTTAAATAAATAAAAGTGATTCACCTGATAGTGGCAATAAATCTATTCCACATTAAATCACCCCTACACTAAACCATTGTCATGGTAACTGATACTAGTTTTGAGATAGTTTTCTGAGGTTTAAGAGTATAGTTCTCTAAATATGAAAACTGATCAGACTTCATCAAACCCAGGATCTTAATCTTACTACTGGCTGTATTCTAAAATTTGCAGTGGCTCAAGTTACATTTATTACTCAATTCAATTCTTAGCAGGATTCATAATCTTGGTTTCCTGTATTATCATGGAAATCGTTGGTTAGCACTGGCTATCAGACAATTCAGTAATGTCAAATGCAATTATTCCACAAGAATAACTTGTTTTGATGAAAATCAATGGGAAAAAAAAGAATATGGGTTGAGGATTTTGATTACTGAGGACAAAAGCAAAAAAGTAGGGCCTACCATTCTGGTTACTATATTTCTAGGATTGTTGTTCCACTTTGCCAGGGACTATTGCCTACCATTAAGATGGCTCCACATTGCATGTCTCTAAAGCATATCCCCCTAGATCTGAAGAAGCACACCAGTCCCACCAAATGCAGTAACTGTCGGAAACTCTAAAGATACTATAACAAATTTGGCTACTTTGTTAGGTGCTTTCATGATTGTAGGTGCAACCAATACTAAGAGTAATGCAGATGGCATTTGATTTGGAGAAGCATAACTAGCTAAAGCCCATGGAAAGAGATTAAAAGTAGAGAAACCAGTCTTCCAGGAAAACATTCACTTATCTTCCTTTAGAGGCATGGTTTGTACTGCCAGGAGAAAACCAGGAGGAACAGTAACTGATGCTACATAAACATCTTCAGATTTACTAACAGTGATGAAAACATCCCTTAAAGAACTGAAAAGTCTGCTCCACATTACCACATAGAAACAATAAGCCAATTAATATTTCATTGTCTCTTTATTTTACATTTAAACAAAAAAATAATTAAAATTCCATACTACCTCCTCTTGCTCCCTTAACAAATATGTGTCAGTTATAGGATTTATGACTCCACGTTATAGTTTTTTGGATAGGGATCTACCTCCATGAATGGAATGAAAATTCCTTTAAGTCAAATTGGCTTTTAATCATCCTGATATACCCAGTAGCTATACTATTTTAATAAAATCTAGGAATAAACTAAAGATCTGGAGAATCAATAAGAAATACACTGTAGATGAGCTTTTTTTTTTTTTTTTTTTTTTTTTTTTTTTTTTTTTTCTGAAATTTATTGACAAATTGGTTTCCATACAACACCCAGTGCTCATCCCAAAAGGTGCCCTCCTCAATACCCATCACCCACCCTCTCCTCCCTCCCACCCCCCATCAACCCTCAGTTTGTTCTCAGTTTTTAACAGTCTCTTATGCTTTGGCTCTCTCCCTTTCTAACCTCTTTTTTTTTTTTTTTTCCTTCCCCTCCCCCATGGGTTCCTGTTAAGTTTCTCAGGATCCACATAAGAGTGAGACCATGTGGTATCTGTCTTTCTCTGTATGGCTTATTTCACTTAGCATCACACTCTCCAGTTCCATCCACGTTGCTACAAAAGGCCATATTTCATTTTTTCTCATTGCCATGTAATATTCCATTGTGTATATAAACCACAATTTCTTTATCCATTCATCAGTTGATGGACATTTAGGCTCTTTCCATAATTTGGCTATTGTTGAGAGTGCTGCTATGAACATTGGGGTACAAGTGGCCCTATGCATCAGTGCTCCTGTATCCCTTGGATAAATTCCTAGCAGTGCTATTGCTGGGTCATAGGGTAGGTCTATTTTTAATTTTCTGAGGAACCTCCACACTGCTTTCCAGAGCGGCTGCACCAATTTGCATTTCCACCAACAGTGCAAGAGGGTTCCCGTTTCTCCACATCCTCTCCAGCATCTATAGTCTCCTGATTTGTTCATTTTGGCCACTCTGACTGGCGTGAGGTGATACCTGAGTGTGGTTTTGATTTGTATTTCCCTGATAAGGAGCGACGCTGAACATCTTTTCATGTGCCTGTTGGCCATCCGGATGTCTTCTTTAGAGAAGTGTCTATTCATGTTTTCTGCCCATTTCTTCACTGGGTTATTTGTTTTTCGGGTGTGGAGTTTGGTGAGCTCTTTATAGATTTTGGATACTAGCCCTTTGTCCAATATGTCATTTGCGAATATCTTTTCCCATTCCATTGGTTGCCTTTTAGTTTTGTTGGTTGTTTCCTTGGCTGTGCAGAAGCTTTTTATCTTCATAAGGTCCCAGTAATTCACTTTTGCTTTTAATTCCCTTGCCTTTGGGGATGTGTCGAGTAAGAGATTGCTAGGGCTGAGCACAGAGAGGTCTTTTCCTGCTTTCTCCTCTAAGGTTTTGATGGTTTCCTGTCTCACATTTAGGTCCTTTATCCATTTTGAGTTTATTTTTGTGAATGGTGTGAGAAAGTGGTCTAGTTTCAACCTTCTGCATGTTGCTGTCCAGTTCTCCCAGCACCATTTGTTAAAGAGGCTGTCTTTTTTCCATTGGATGTTCTTTCCTGCTTTGTCAAAGATGAGTTGGCCATACATTTGTGGGTCTAGTTCTGGGGTTTCTATTCTATTCCATTGGTCTATGTGTCTGTTTTTGTGCCAATACCATGCTGTCTTGATGATGACAGCTTTGTAGTAGAGGCTAAAGTCTGGGATTGTGATGCCTCCTGCTTTGGTCTTCTTCTTCAAAATTCCTTTGGCTATTCGGGGCCTTTTGTGGTTCCATATGAATTTTAGGATTGCTTGTTCTAGTTTCGAGAAGAATGCTGGTGCAATTTTGATTGGGATTGCATTGAATGTGTAGATAGCTTTGGGTAGTATTGACATTTTGACAATATTTATTCTTCCAATCCATGAGCAGGGAATGTCTTTCCATTTCTTTAAATCTTCTTCAATTTCCTTCATAAGCTTTCTATAGTTTTCAGCATACAGATCCTTTACATCTTTGGTTAGATTTATTCCTAGGTATTTTATGCTTCTTGGTGCAATTGTGAATGGGATCAGTTTCTGTATTTGTCTTTCTGTTGCTTCATTGTTAGTGTATAAGAATGCAACTGATTTCTGTACATTGATTTTGTATCCTGCAACTTTGCTGAATTCATGTATCAGTTCTAGCAGACTTTTGGTGGAGTCTATCGGATTTTCCATGTATAATATCATGTCATTTGCAAAAAGCGAAAGCTTGACTTCATCTTTGCCAAATTTGATGCCTTTGATTTCCTTTTGTTGTCTGATTGCTGATGCTAGAACTTCCAGCACTATGTTAAACAGCAGCGGTGAGAGTGGGCATCCTTGTCGTGTTCCTGATCTCAGGGAAAAAGCTCTCAGTTTTTCCCCGTTGAGGATGATGTTAGCTGTGGGCTTTCCATAAATGGCTTTTATGATCTTTAAGTATGTTCCTTCTATCCCGACTTTCTCAAGGGTTTTTATTAAGAAAGGGTGCTGGATTTTGTCGAAGGCCTTTTCTGCATCGATTGACAGGATCATATGGTTCTTCTCTTTTTTTTTGTTAATGTGATGTATCACGTTGATTGATTTGCGAATGTTGAACCAGCCCTGCATCCCAGGAATGAATCCCACTTGATCATGGTGAATAATTCTTTTTATATGCCGTTGAATTCGATATGCTAGTATCTTATTGAGAATTTTTGCATCCATATTCATCAGGGATATTGGCCTGTAGTTCTCTTTTTATTTACTGGGTCTCTGTCTGGTTTAGGAATCAAAGTAATACTGGCTTCATAGAATGAGTCTGGAAGTTTTCCTTCCCTTTCTATTTCTTGGAATAGCTTGAGAAGGATAGGTATTATCTCTGCTTTAAACGTCTGGTAGAACTCCCCTGGGAAGCCATCTGGTCCTGGACTCTTATTTGTTGGGAGATTTTTGATAACCGATTCAATTTCTTCACTGGTTATGGGTCTGATCAAGCTTTCTATTGCCTCCTGATTGAGTTTTGGAAGAGTGTGGGTGTTCAGGAATTTGTCCATTTCTTCCAGGTTGTCCAGTTTGTTGGCATATAATTTTTCATAGTATTCCCTGATAATTGTTTGTATCTCTGAGGGATTGGTTGTAATAATTCCATTTTCATTCATGATTTTATCTATTTGGGTCATCTCCCTTTTCTTTTTGAGAAGCCTGGCTAGAGGTTTGTCAATTTTGTTTATTTTTTCAAAAAACCAACTCTTGGTTTCGTTGATCTGCTCTACAGTTTTTTTAGTTCTATATTGTTTATTTCTGCTCTGATCTTTATTATTTCTCTTCTTCTGCTGGGCTTAGGCTGCCTTTGCTGTTCTGCTTCTAGTTCCTTTAGGTGTGCTGTTAGATTTTGTATTTGGGATTTTTCTTGTTTCTTGAGATAGGCCTGGATTGCAATGTATTTTCCTCTCAGGACTGCCTTTGTTGCGTCCCAAAGTGTTTGGATTGTTGTATTTTCATTTTCGTTTGTTTCCATATATTTTTTAATTTCTTCTCTAATTGTCTGGTTGACCCACTCATTCGTTAGTAGGGTGTTCTTTAACCTCCATGCTTTTGGAGGTTTTCCAGACTTTTTCCTGTGGTTGAGTTCAAGCTTCATAGCATTGTGGTCTGAAAGTATGCATGGTATAATTTCAATTCTTGTAAACTTATGAAGGGCTGTTTTGTGACCCAGTATATGATCTATCTTGGAGAATGTTCCATGTGCACTCGAGAAGAAAGTATATTCTGTTGCTTTGGGATGCAGTGTTCTAAATAGATCTGTCAAGTCCATCTGATCCAATGTCTCATTCAGGGCCCTTGTTTCTTTATTGACCGTGTGTCTAGATGATCTATCCATTTCTGTAAGTGGTGTATTAAAGTCCCCTGCAATTACCACATTCTTATCAATAAGGTTGCTTATGTTTATGAGTAATTGTTTTATATATTTGGGGGCTCCGGTATTCGGCGCATAGACATTTATAATTGTTAGCTCTTCCTGATGGATAGACCCTGTAACTATTATATAATGTCCTTCTTCATCTCTTGTGACAGCCTTTAATTTAAAGTCTAGTTTGTCTGATATAAGTATGGCTACTCCAGCTTTCTTTTGGCTTCCAGTCGCATGATAAATAGTTCTCCATCCCCTCACTCTCAATCTAAAGGTGTCCTCAGGTCTAAAATGAGTCTCTTGTAGACAGCAAATAGATGGGTCTTGTTGTTTTATCCATTCTGATACCCTATGTCTTTTGGTTGGCACATTTAATCCATTTACATTCAGTGTTATTATAGAAAGATATGGGTTTAGAGTCATTGTGATGTCTGTATGTTTTATGCTTATAGTGATGTCTCTGGGACTTTGTCTCACAGGGTCCCCCTTAGGATCTCTTGTAGGGCTGGTTTAGTGGTGACAAATTCCTTCAGTTTTTGTTTGTTTGGGAAGACCTTTATCTCTCCTTCTATTCTAAATGACAGACTTGCTGGATAAAGGATTCTCGGCTGCATATTTTTTTCTGTCTAGCACCCTGAAAATCTCGTGCCAATTCTTTCTGGCCTGCCAAGTTTCAAAAGAGAGATCAGTCACGAGTCTTATAGGTCTCCCTTTATATGTGAGGGCCCGTTTACCCCTTGCTGCTTTCAGAATTTTCTCTTTATCCTTGTATTTTGCCAGTTTCACTATGATATGTCGTGCAGAAGATCGATTCAAGTTAACGTCTGAAGGGAGTTCTCTGTGCCTCTTGGATTTCAATGCCTTTTTCCTTCCCCAGTTCAGGGAAGTTCTCAGCTATGATTTCTTCAAGTACCCCTTCAGCACCTTTCCCTCTCTCTTCCTCCTCTGGGATACCAATTATGCGTATATTATTTCTTTTTAGTGTATCACTTAGTTCTCTAATTTTCCCCTCATACTCCCGGATTTTTTTATCTCTCTTTTTCTCAGCTTCCTCTTTTTCCATAACTTTATCTTCTAGTTCACCTATTCTCTCCTCTGCCTCTTCAAGCCGAGCTGTGGTGGTTTCCATTTTGTTATGCATTTCGTTTAAAGCGTTTTTCAGCTCCTCGTGACTGTTCCTTAGTCCCTTGATCTCTGTAGCAAGAGATTCTCTGCTGTCCTGTATACTGTTTTCAAGCCCAGCGATTAATTTTATGACTATTATTCTAAATTCACTTTCTGTTATGTTATTTAAGCCCTTTTTGATCAGCTCATTAGCTGTTGTTATTTCCTGGAGATTCTTCTGAGGGGAATTCTTCCGCTTGGTCATTTTGGACAGTCCCTGGCGTGGTGAGGACCTGCAGGGCACTTCCCCTGTGCTGTGGTGTATAACTGGAGTTGGTGGGCGGGGCCGCAGTCAGACCTGATGTCTGCCCCCAGCCCACCGCTGGGGGCACAGTCAGATTGGTGTGTGCCTTCTCTTCCCCTCTCCTAGGGGCGGGATTCACTGTGGGGTGGTGTGGCTCGTCTGGGCTACTTGCACCCTGCCAGGCTTGTGATGCTGGGGATCTGGCGTATTAGCTGGGTGGGTAGGCAAGGTGCTCGGGGGGAGGAGGGGCAGGCTTAGATCGCTTCTCCTTAGGTGATCCACTTCAGGAGGGGCCCTGTGGCAGCGGGAGGGAGTCAGATCCGCTGCCGGAGGTTTGGCTCCGCCGAAGCGCAGAGTTGGGTGTTTGCGCGGAGCGAGCAAGTTCCCTGGCAGGAACCGGTTCCCTTTGGGATTTCGGCTGGGGGATGGGCGGGGGAGATGGCGCTGGCGAGCGCCTTTGTTCCCCACCAAACTGAGCTCTGTTGTCAGGGGGCTCAGCAGCTCTCCCTCCCTTTGTCCTCCAGCCTTCCCGCTTTCCGAGCAGAGCTGTTAACTTATGACCTCCCAGACACTAAGTCGCGCTTGCTGTCGGAACACAGTCCGCCCGGCCCCTCCACTTTTGCAAGCCAGACTCGGGGGCTCTGCTTGGCCGGCGAGCCACCCCTCCGCCCCGGCTCCCTCCCGCCAGTCCGTGGAGCGCGCACCGCCTCGCCGCCCTTCCTACCCTCTTCCGTGGGCCTCTCGTCTGCGTTTGGCTCCGGAGACCTCGTTCTGCTAATCCTCTGGCGGTTTTCTGGGTTATTTAGGCAGGTGTAGGTGGAATCTAAGTGATCAGCAGGATGTGCGGTGAGCCCAGTGTCCTCCTAAGCCGCCATCTTGCTGCCCAGCCCAATACAACTAAATCTTAAAATATTTATCTTCAATATGCATCAAGAGTGATTCCCTGCCCCAAAGAGGGGGTGTTTAAATAAAAGATTAAAAGAAAACAGGAGTGTTTAAATAGAAGATTAAAGCACATTTTTATCCTAAATAAACAAATATTTAGTTGGGGAAGTTATAGTAAGGATATTGTTTTCAGCTGGATACTAAGAACACATCAACAGAAATGCCTTTTCAGAGCCGTACCTTAATATTATACCCTCAGCTTTCATCAGGCATTATTGTTAGAAATGGCCAAATGAAAAATTATTACTGGGTTCATTATAAAACTTTACCTTATTTTTTCCCCAGTGTATCCTTCATAAAGTTTCCAAGGGAGAAATTTCCTTAAGCAGTTTTAGCAAGAGGGAAATCTCTGCTTCCCTTCAGAAATGGAAATACTCCCCTCATTTGGTAAGAATTATGCAAGTTATATATATTTCCTCATATACATTTATTAGTGTTTGAGTGTGTTTCTGTGTGTGAGATGAATTTCAGGGAGCTAAAATTCACAAAAGATAAATAACTCAAATTAATTAATCCCATGGTCCTTCCAAAAGCTTCACTTTCTATTTCCACGTTATTCACTTTATTGCATATGTTTTCCTTATTGCAAACCATTGGTAGGTACTCGGAAAGGAGTGAATACACAATTATCTTGTCACAGAAGAAGAAATACAAGTCCTATGATGACCTTTTAATATACACTGGTATTTTTCAGAGGCTCTTACCCCACAATTCACTTGTTTTCTAAAGTTAACAAAAATTATTTGATCGACAAGGAAATATTAATTTAACAAAGATATATACATAGTCCATATTTTTAGTAAACTGATCAATTCTAGCAGTAAAAGTGTCATACTTTTATATTTCGTAAAAGATATTATATGGTAACTCAAGAGAGTTTCAGAAAAATCTAGCAGTCATAGTGCATGTAAAAATGCCCAAGTGTAAAGTGATTAATATGTGGGATCATTTATTTGAATGTAGCAATTTATGACTATGATTTGCCAATTATCCTGTAATCCCTTTAATAGTCCTTCTACCTAATTGGAATTAAAACATAACATAACATTGGCTTTCCTGAAAAATTCAAAGGCTCTAAGAATTAGCAAGAATAATTTAGAAGTCATGTTTTTGACTCATCAAAATAATGAACTTTTGCTCTGTGAGACTCCATGTGATGAGGCAAGAAGACTAGCTACAGACTAAAATTAAAAAAAAAAAATGCAAATCACACAGCTGCCTAAGGACTACTAGCTAGAATATATAAAGAATACTCAAGGGGTGTCTGGATGGCTCAGTCAGCTGAGCATCTGACTTCAGCTCAAATAGAGATCTTACAGTTTGTGGGTTCAAGCCCCACTTTGGGCTCCATGTTGACAGTGCAGAGCTTGCTTAGGATTCTCTCTCTCTCTCTCTCTCCTCTCTTTGCCCTGCCCCCACTCTCTGTCTCAAAATAAACTTAAAAAAAAAGAATACTCAAAACTCAACAGTTAAAAAACCCAAATAATCCAGTAGACATGGGCAAAGGAGTGAACAGACATTTCACCAAAGAAGATATGCCAGTGACAAATAAACACATGATAAGATGTTCAATATTAACCATTACGGAAATGCAAATTAAAACCATAATGAGATATCACTGTTAGAGTAAGCAGTTAATTAGGCTTTAACAAGATGCTTGGAGACCAACAAAGGGAGAGTCAAGACCCATTATTAGGAAAGTTAGCAATCTGCCTGGCAGCATTCCACAAAGGAGGTCACAAGAAACCAGATTAAAACAAGAGAGCCCCAAGACAAAGAAGTTGGAGACTCTGGCCAAGTAAGGAAGAAAAAGCTTGAAACCCTGCTCCCAAAGAAATCCCCTACCCGAATAATAAATATTCCACCCTTTAGTTAACAACTGTCAACAAAAGAAAGACTCAAACCCTTGGTGCAGTTCTCCCTTGATTTTGCCTGCTCTCACATCTCAAGAGTGTACTCTCTCTTTAATAAACTCTTAACTTGTACCACTAAACCACTGTCTGGTCTGTCCTTGAATGCTTTTGTTGCAATGAGACTAAGGGCCTCTGGTGATGTCCCAGAGGCGAGTTGGGCAGAGGTCTCAGGGCTAGGGTGTCTCCCCAGTCCACTCAAAAACATTACCACATACATATCAGTTTTCATAACACCAAGTCTGCACTTGCTGTATAAGGTAAGCAGAATAATGCCAACCTGTACTGCCCCAATAAGAGATACCGATATTCTAATCCTTAGAGCCTGTGAACATGTTATTTTACTTGGCAAAAAGCACTTTGAAGATGTGACGAAATTAAAGATTTTGAGATGGAAAGAGTAAACGGGATGACCCAGGTGGATCCAGTGTGTTCACAAAGGTCCTTGTAAGGAAAAGTAAGAAGCAGGACAAGTCAGAATCAGAGAAGGAGATGCAATGGCAGAAGCAGAGGTAGTGGGTATTGGGAAGAGAGAGACTTGAAGATGCTATGCTGCTATCTTTGAAGATGGAGGAAGGGGTCATGATCAAGGAGAGTGGACAGCCTTGAATTTGGAAAGCTGGGATGTGGATTGTTCTGCAGAGCGTCCAAAAGGAATACAGGCTTGCAAGTCACCTTGGTTTTAGGCTAGTGAGATTTCTAACGTCCACATCTGTAAGATAACAAAGTTTTCACTGTTAAAGCCACTAAGCCTGTGGTAGTTTCTTAGAGTAACAGAAGGAAACTAATATCCAATACAACCCAGTGATTATACTCTTGGGCATTTATTCCAGAGGAATGAAACCAGTTTGCGCAAAAAAAAAAAAAAATGGTACATGAATTTCACAGAGGTTTTATTTATATTTAAAAACTAGAGACAGCCCAAATGTCCTTCAATGGGTGAATGGTTAAACAAACTGTGGTACATAAGTACCATGGGATACCACTCTATAAAAAAGGAACAAACTATGGATATATACAGTTTGGATTATTCTTTGTGGGATTATACTTAGGAGAAAAAAAAGCCAATTTCACAAGACTATATAATTCATAATTCCATTTATATAATATTTTGGAATGACACAATTTTAGCAATAAAAACATGTTTTTGTTTTTACTGATGGTTCAGGATAAGAGAGGAAGGGAGGAAGGTTAGTGTGAAATCTGGTGTTGAGAACTTTGGTAAATCAGCAAGAGGATTTCTACTGGTAGAATTACTGAAGTTTTAGTCTAACTGATGAAAATCATATAATGCTCCCTTGGCTATTTAATTAGAATCGAAAATAGTCATATTTCCAGTTGTACTGATTAAATCTGTTTTTATTTTCTTCTTTAAGACAAGGTCTTCTGGTACATGCAAATAAGTAGAAAGCCTTCAGAAATAGAAAATAAATTGAAGTATCATCTACTCACCTATTAATGGAGCAGCTGTCTTAGGAAGTTAACATTTAAATTGTATAACCCAGCAAATTTGTTAAGATATTCTGAAATGGTTGAAACCAATTCTCTGTAGGAGCTTGTGAAACAGAACGTTTAAAAGCCCCTGATTAAAAACATTATTCATTACAAAGATTTATATTTAATGCCTACCTTTCTAAAATACACATCTGTAAAATAGATTTTTTCGTATTACCAAGAAATTGTATATTAGTACAGATGCTCAGTGATTGAAATGATACATGCAGATGAAAATAAAATGCTATTTAACCTTAAACAAATTCCCTTTCATATGTTAATTTATTTTTTTTTATTTATAGCATTGTTGGACTTCTTAAAGATCATTTCAATCACAATGATCTTGATCATGCATCTTAATTCATATTTAGACTCAACAAAATCTCAAAATCTGAACATATCATATGCAGAGGCAATGCCCTATATATGTATATTGTTCTTCAATCAATTTTACATTAAAAGATAAGAATAAAAAAAGAACCAGAAAAATGTATCATTTTTTAAGAGCCAGACATAAGAGGTTACAAATCAACTAAGAATATTTTGAGTCTAAAAATCTACCACTGGTAAAATGGAGGACATATAGTTTTAATTTGGTTATTTGAATGGCACCACACTGAAATAATATAGTTTTTCCTAATTACGTTATTATGCTATGCATTTTGGTTTGAGTTCATATTCATAAATAGCAATATAACTTTAAACAATTTTGTAATAATAACTCTGATTATGTTCTAAATGTTGGCTGTGGGTAGAAAGTAATCTCAGCCTAATTAGCTAGTTACTTCTATATGCTAAATTAGAGCTATATTACAAAATAAAAACCTTTAAATTATATAGTGAAGAAATTTCCAAACATAATTACCAGAATCTCTACAGGAAGATATAATTACTGTGGGCTAAATTCTTTCTTCAGCTTCATTTTTGTATCTCTCACAGAAGCCAATAGACAAAAACTGCATACATATCTAAGGGCTGAATATAAACTTACTGTGAATTCTTCTGGGCAATGTCCAAAAACTAATGGGGGATATATCATGAAAGCTTAAATATTTCCAACAATGTATAGTGAAACCAACTTAGGATACCATCCATTCCTGTTACAAGCAGGAACCTGGAATGTTCAATGCTAACCTTGATTTTCTAATCAACTCACTCTCTGCCCTTGAAGAACTTACTTAATTAGTCTATGTCTAACTTTATGCACCTGTAAAATGGAGATAATAAATATTCATTTACCTCATGGGATGTTTGGGGAATTCATGATTTTAAAATGCAAAGACAGTTGTGGGTAAAAGTTGTGGATCAAAGTGCAGAATGGGGAGCACGTTGGATGGTATGCTTCTGCTGTGTCTAGAATATTGTTGGTAAGCACTATGCATTGCTTGATAATAATTGCATTTAGAATAACCATCAGAGGCAGAAAATGGAATATGTAAGGATGTTGAGCAAAATGAAAAAAGGTAACATATTCTGGTGGCCATAGATGGTTTGATTTCTAATCCTACCACAGTGGATAAATGACATACTCAAAGTGATAACAATTTGAGTAGTAAATGTATATAACTGGAAAGCATATGTACAACATATTGGTCAAGACCATGCAGACCTGGTTTTAATCTCAGCACTACTTTATATGTGACCTTGAGTAAATAACTTTGCTGCACTAACTGATAAAAGAAGAATAATAGAATTGAAAATAGACTTATAAGAGACTTGTGAGGATTCATTAATAATGTATATAAACAATTATAATAATACTGACCCATAATAAGTATTGTTTAAAATAAGTAACTTATTGTATATATTGAGATATATATAATGTATGTATGAATATATCCATATACATGAAATGCTCATATATATGAGATATATATGTGAATAAAACAATTTTTATATACCTCATATATATCTCATATATTCTCACATATATATCTCACATATATCTCATATAGTCATATTTATATGAAACATTAATATATATGAGATATAGTGGATATATATACATATATATATAAGATACAGTGATGAACAAGCTTTCAGGGAGTTTACATTCTGAGAGAAAAAGAATATGGCAATAAAGAAGCATGATAATTTCTGATGGTGATACATGTTATGAAGCAGATGAAACAGTAATGCTATAGATCATTAGCTATCAATCTGAGCTACAAATTGGAATTACTTGGGAAACTTCTTTAAAATACTGATGTTTAGGTTCCACTCTAGAACAAATAAATCAGTCTCAGGTTTGTGATCAACATGCACTTCACGTAGGATGTGTCATCATTTGAGATGGCAAAAAAGAGGGAAGAACAATTTGGAGAGAAAGGGAAAAGGTTGGTGTTGTTTTCTACATAGAAATTTCTACATTCACGTAAAAAAATATGTAAGGGAAGGGAGCTAACTGTATGGTTTGAGATCTTAGGAGAGATACTTAGGCGGTGATACTGATTTTTGGAACAAACAGTATATACTTAGCGGTTAAAGTCATATATGAAGGTGACATTACCTAAGCAGAATATTTAGAGCAGGAAGACTGCATGTGAGGAGACAGAAGACATATAAGGTGGCTCCCATGATGCTCACCCCCTGGTGTTTATACAAATGTGGAGTCCCACTCTTTGAGCGTGAGAGGTGGTTCTAAATCATGGATGACATGGACATAATTCTGTACATATGATTGTACGACTATGTAAGATTATAGCACTCAACTTGCTGGAGTTCTTTCTCTTTCTGGCTTTGAAAAAGAAAGTGCTCATGTTGGGAAAATTCAGGCAATGAGAAATTACAGGTGACTTCTAAGGGTGTCTGGGGAGCATGTGACTCGATCTCAGGGTCATGAGTTCGAGCCTCATGTTGGGTGTAGAGATTACCTAAACAAACAAACAAACAAATAAACAACAGCAACAACAACAACACAAGTTACCTCTAGTTGCTGAAGGTGGCTTCCAGCTAACAGCCAGCAAGGAACTGAGCACCTCAGACATAAAACTGCAAGGAATTGAATTCTGCCAACAGTCCAAATTTATAAGTGGATCCTTCCTCAGTTGAGCTTCATATGTGACCACAGTTTTGGTAATCATCTTAATCACAGCCTTGCAACTCTCTAAGCAAAAACATACCTAAACCATAGCTCAACTCCTGATCCACAAAAACTGTGAGATAATAAATGCATATTGTTTTAAGCCACTAAGGTAGCTGGAATATCATTACTCAGCAGTATATAATTAATACAATGAATAAAAGGATCATTGGAGGAAAAAAAGGCAGTATTCCTAGATATGGAAAGAAAACAAGGTGAGCATTACATTATAATGTATCTAAAATTTAATTTTAAATAGTATTATATAGGCAGTGTGACACGATGCATGAGATTATGCAAAATAATACAGTTCTGCCTTTTGGTGCATCTGCTTTGTGTAAACCGAACATGTAAAGTGGTTGCTGGAGTGCTGAAAGGACAGGAACAGTAAGTTCCCCCAGTTAATGGCACTAATTTCAGGAACTGTTTTTGTGCTAATACTTCTAGAGTTCCGTTAAAATTACCTGCATGTGTGGCACAATGTTACCTAAGATTTGCTTTTATTATAGCTTCCTTCATGGCTGTACCAATCTACCAAAGCAAAACTAAAAGTTGTTATGTAACCAGGTTGCTTTAGGTTTACTGAAATAGCAGGAGCTTTAAGAAGACTGCTCAGTATTCTGGAGTAAGACAAGAATTAACAAGTGCCCTTTATCTTTGTCAGTTTTGAGTTCAAAATTCAGGGGTGCCTGGATGGCTCAGTCAATTGAACATCTGATTCTTGATTTTGGCTTGGGCCCCAGGGTTGTGAGATAAAACCTTATGTTGGGCTCCACGCTCAGCGTGGAGATTCTCTCCCTCTGCCCCTCCCCGCTCCTCAATAAAAAAAAAAACAAAAACAACTTACTCCAGCAAACACAGTTTCAGTGAGCTAGTGGGGTTCAAAGCCAGATTAAATGTGGTGACAAGGAAGTGATACCAATGAGTGTAGACGATTTGTTCCAGAATCTTAGCTGAAGAAAGGAGAGAGATGAGGGGGAAAAAAAGTAACATACAGTTTCATTATGCATTGCATTATGTCCCCCAAAAGATATGTTCAAGTTCTAACCCTTGGTAGATATGCATGTGACCTTATTTGGGAATAAGATCTTTGCAGATGTAATCAGGTAAGGATGAGGTCATACTATATTAGGGTGGGCCCTGGTCCAAAATGACTGGTGTCCTTAGAAAAAGAAAATGGAAACACAGAAAAGAGAACACGATGTGAAGACACAGACACATGTAGACACAAAGGGAAGACAACACAGCCATCTGAAGACTGAGGCACAGAAATGCAGTTATGCTGAAAACCAAGGGATACCTGAGGCTACCAGAACCTGGAACAGGCAAGGAAAAAAGCCTTCTCTAGAGGCTTCAAAAGAACACTGGCCTGCTGAGTCTCAGTTTCAGACTTCTAGGCTCCAGAATTATGAGACAAAAATGTCTGTTGTTTTAAGCCACCTAGTTTGTGGATGATTTGTTATGGCAACTCTTAGGAAACTAACATAAGTTTAAAAGGAAATAATCTTATGATGCCTGTTTCTTAAACTTATTCATACTGAGAAGAATCCAAGGCAACAGAGAAGTTGTAGAATTCAATTAGAAAGGGAAATTGGGAAAGAAAGAATATCCTGGAAGAGACAAGAGGACAAGGATCAAGAGAAGATCATTTCCTCACAAAAACACCCGAGTGACCGTTAAAAAGGCAGATTCCTGGCCTTTCAAAAAAAAGTACAAAGATTTTGTTCCCTGAATGTGGAGTCTGAGATTCTGCAGTTATTTTGATCTGATCACACTAAAGTTTAAGAGGCACTGGGGCACCTGGGTGGCTCAGTCGGTTAAACGTCCAACTCTTGGTATTGGCTCAGGCCATGATCTCGCAGTTTCATGGGTTCAAGCAGCCTGGCATCAGGGTCTGTGCTGGCAGCGTGGAGCCTGCTTGGGATTCTCCCTCTCTCTCTGACTCTCCCCTATTTGCGCTGTCTCTGTCTCTCAAAAATAAATAAACTAAAAAAAAAATTTTTAAAGTTTAAGAAACACTGATCAACACTTATATGTGGAATTTAAAAAAATAATAAATAAAAAATAACCTCCCCAGGATCACAGATACAGAGAACAGATTTGTAGTTGCCAGAAGCAGGGCAGGGGAGGGTGGCAAGAAATCCATGGAGGAAGTCAGAAGACACAAACTTCTAGTCATAAAATAAATGTCATGGGGATGTAATATATAGCATGGCAACTGTAGTTAATCTGCTATACTTAATAACTGAAAGTTACTGGGGCGCCTGGGTGGCTCGGTTGGTTAAGCGTCCGACTTCGGCTCAGGTCATGATCTCACGGTCTGTGAGTTCGAGCCCCGCGTCAGGCTCTGTGCTGACAGCTCGGAGCCTGGAGCCTGTTTCAGGTTCTGTGTCTCCCTCTCTCTCTGCCCCTCCCCTGTTCACGCTCTGTGTCTCTCTCTGTCTCAAAAATAAATAAACGTTAAAAAAAAAAAATTTAAAAAAAATAAAATAAAATAACTGAAAGTTACTAAGAGAGTAGTACATCTTAAAAGTTCTTATCACAAGTACTGAATGCTGTATAGAATTGTTTAATCGTAACCTGAAACTAATATAACACTGTTTGTTAACTATACTGGAATTAAAATAACAAATAATAAATGTGAAAAAAGTTCTAATCACAAGAAAAAAATATTTACGTATAATAACAGACTTTAACTAGACCTATTGCTTTATATTTGTTTACCAAAGTAGATTATATTCTGGTTCCAAGTAAAGCTTCTCAATTGGTTATTTCTTTTGTTCTTTCCTGCCACAACACTTCTACTAACTAGTCTTAGACTTAACTGCAGGTCTGTCTTTAATTTTCTTATTGTTCCCCATAAATACCAAATTCATCTCAAATCTATATACTTATAGGTGGTAATAGCCCCTCCAACTTTTCCAGTGGAATATAAGAACTGTTCTCCGAGTACATTAGAAAGACCTAATTCCAATTGGCTTATGTCACAATCTCATGTTTCCTGAATTCGAGCCCAGCACTGGGCTCTGTGCTGACAGCTCAGAGCCTGGAGCCTGCTTCGGATACTGTGTCTCCCTCTCTCTCTCTGCCCCTCCCCCACTTGTGCTTCTCTCTCTCTCAGAAATGAATAAACATTTAAAAAAAAAGGAAGACCTAAGGAGTGTACCATACTTGTATACACTTGAGCCTTACCCTCCCAGATTCTGATTTAGTATCTGAGTCCAAGAATCTGAACCCACAGAAAGTACTTCACCTGATGTTGAAATAGGAGCAACCTGGACATGCTTTCCAGAAACACTCCCCAAGGGGTGAGGAGTACTCACTGCAAGCTTAAAATGATTACAGAGCCTGACAAAGCAACCAGAAATATTAATGAAATCTTTGGCAGCATTAGGAGCTATATAATATCCAGATGGAGAAGGTAAGTTTCTATTCCCTGCAATGGCCAAACCGAACTTGAAATATTGTATTTGGTTATACACATCATATTTTAATAAGAAGAGGTGTTACCGTGTGGTGCATTTTGACCCAGAGAGTGCAATTCATATCATTGATGCTTATGGGGTACAGAGTTCAGGTCCTTGTCAGGGTAGTGTTCCTATATCTTGTAGCTGCAGCTGTTTCCCAGAAACTCAGGAAATACCACACTGAGTTCTCCACCTGCAAGCACTCTTTCATTTACACTGTAGAACTGCTTCATGTTTAGGAAGGAATAATTCATACACTCAATCTGTAACTGGAATACTATGACAACTAAGGATCCATTTTCATAATGTTCCACACTCTTTTTTTTTAGCTTTATTGAAATATAACTGACAAAATCATAAAATAATTAAAGAGTACAATGTGATGATTTTATATATGTATATATAGTAAAAGAATTCTACCTAATTAATTAATACATCAATCACTTCACATATTTACTTTTTTTTGGTGAGAAAACTTAAATTCTGGTCTTCTAATGAATTCCAATTATACAATTCAGTGTTAACTATTATACATTAGATCCTCAGACATTATTCATCTTATAAATGAAAGTTTGTAGCCTTTTACCAGCCTCTCCCTATTTCCCCTCATCCCTCTGCCCCTGGAAAATACTTTTCTTCTCTCTGTTTCTGAGAGTTCAACTTTTTTTTTTTTCTGATTCCACATATAAGTAAACTATGCAGTATTTGTCTTTCTATCTTTGGCTTATTTCATTTAGCATAAATGAAACATTCATCCATACTGTCAGGATTTCCTTCTTTTTAAAATGTTGAATAATATCCCACTGTATATAGATACCGCATTTTCTTGATCTATTCATTCATTGACACTTGGTTGTTTCCATACCTTGGTTACTATGAAAAATGCTGCAATGAGCATGGGAACACAGATATCTCTTTGAGATGATAGTTTCATATGTCCCACAATCTTAAAGCCTATTTATGCTTCAAACTCTCCTCTGGGTCTAAAAATCTCAGGGACTAGACATTTTCCAGACATTCCAAGCCATTTAAATTTCTGAGGAATCAATAACCTACTGCCAGAACCGTAAGATTTCTGATATTACTGCTTTGTATGTTTTCAGATTATTCCCCTCCCACCAATCTTTCTATCTCCCTTTCTTTGCTTTTCTCTATTTCCCTATCTCACCTCTCCCCTCCCCCCCTCTGCTGTTCCTGGCAAATGGAAGACCTATTTTTTTCCCAGTTTAGTGGTTTTCAATATAGCTAAAGATTAGAATCACCTGGGGAGCTTTTAACACTACAAATATCTGAGACTCCAACGTAGAGATTGAAAACAATTGCCATAAGTTTAAGACAGAGAAACATCTCCATGGTTAGTCTTACGCATCTGGAATTGTTACTCATTCTTCCTGCTTCACCTCAAAAGGAACCTCATTCATCTTACTCTAAGACACTACTTCTTCATTGAAATTAGTCTTTATTTTACCTTTAAATTAGAAATCTACTCAATAGTTCACCAATTCAAAATGAAACTACAATTCTCATAAACTTCCAGATCGCTTAGTTTCTCCATCTTTTCAAATGCTCTGTCAGAGATGGAGTGCATTTTGAGTGGGGATAAACAGATCTTTTTTATTTCCTTTGAAAACCTTATACCCCAGGCCTTCCATTATTTAGATGAAGGACATACATTCACAAATATCCATTTGGACTATATTTCCAAGAAATTCTAGCTTGGAATTCCATATTGAAGAGTTCTTGGTTTACTTTTGCTGGAATAGTCAAGAGGAGACTGGAAGACAACTGTTAAGAGAGTGTGTACACACACATACATATATACACATATACACACACATACACACAATGGTTACAGAGAAGATTTCATATTCTCAGAATTGCAGGGTCTGCTTCAAAACAGCAAGCGTAAAAGTTTTAAAAACCTTAGCAGACTGTAGGAACTTTTGAGTTCTGACATCATGGATTGCTAAATAGAAGTCTTAGTAAATTTATAAAATATGTATTTCATATTTCATCCCAGTGTTCAATATTTCATTTTCTAACTTAGAGATGTTTTGTCTAGCCACAGCTGTTGCTTCGTTTGCTTTCAAGAAAACAAAACAAAACAAAGCTGTTGACTTATGCCAAACCTAGGAATAGAATCTCATTAAGTTATTTATTTATTACTATGGCTTCTAATTTCCCCTTCTTTGTCTCCAAAGCAGGTGAGAGTTCCAATATGGAAATGAAATGAATTAAATCCATCATATAACACTACACATTTATAACTTACATTTTTAAAAACAAATATTGAGTATAAACATCGCTGATACTTCTCTAATAATAAGTAACATAATTTTAGAAATACCATTGTCATTTTATTTCATTAAATAAAAAAGGATGAGTAATACCAGTAATAATTGGTTTATTGTAACATAATCAAAATTCCCTGTTGGTATTGCAGAAAGATAGGACTCGTAAACGAGGTAAACTGGCAGAATAAGGAAAAAGAATGTCATTGATATATCATATTAACTAATGAAAATGTCAAGACAAAGACTTCTAAGTTTGTACTTATTTATTCCAATCTACAAAAGTGTGCATTTTAGCTCTGATTGCATTCCAGATACCCCTTTCTAATATTTCAAATAAAATATTGCCTTGGCCTGTGAAACCTATGAAATGATGAATATTTCAAAAATTAAAAGATATTAAAACGTATACAAATTAAGTAAACAAATTAGACTCCATTTAGTAATAATGATTCTCCTATAGCAGTACTTATCAAACTTTCCCTCTGGAATCTAATTAACAGCAAAAGAAAATGAATTTGCATCCTCAAAGATCTATGGGACAAAGCACACTGCTATGACCTAAGCAAACATAATTTTAAGTCTAGTGCCAATTTTTTAAAAAAGTCATGATAATTGAATGCAATAATAAATTCATATTTAATTTAAAAATAATAAAAATTAAATTATTTTCATCCCAAATTATCTAGAGTGTTTAATAATCTTGAATACTAGTACCTTGGTATAAGAAGCATATAAGTAAGAAACTTCCTAATATTTGAAAATCTCAAAATATTGACAGAAGTTACATTCCAGATGATTTAATCAGAATTTAAACCATTGTGTATATATATGTGTGTGTGCATATATATATATATATATATATACATATATATATATATATTTAATTAGGTAAAAAGAGTGCTTAGAGTTAAGATCTATAGGAAAGAGCAAGTCTAGAACAGATAAGAGTCACTAAGCAAATGTGATGAAATATAATGGTCTGTAGACATTTTTCCAAAAAAGACTTGCACACAGCTAATAGGTACATGAAAAGACACTCAACATCACTAACTATCAGGGAAATGAAAATCAAAACCACAATAAAAAATCACCTGTTAGAATGCTTATCATCAAAAGAAATAATAAGTGTTGGTGAGAATGTGGAGAAAAGGGAAACTATGTTCACTACTGGTGGGAATGTAAATTGGTATCACCACTATGGAAAACAGTATGGAAGCCCCTTAAAACATTAAAAATAAAACTACCTTATGATCCAGCAATCTCACTTATGGAATATATATCCAAAAGAAATGAAAACAGGATCTTGAAGAGGTATCTGTACTCCCAAATTCATTGTAGCATTATTCAAAATAACAAAGATACAGAAATAAGCTAAGTGTCTGTCAAGGGGTGAGTGGGTAAAGCAGATGTAAGGTATACACATACACACACACATATACATACACACACACATATACATACACACAATGGAATATTATTCAACCACAAGAAACAAAATCTTCCATTTGCAACATGGATGGACTTTAAGGGTATTATGCTAAGTGAAATAAGTCAGACAAAGAAAGATAAATACTATATGAAATGACTTGTATGTGGAATCCATACAAGCCTAACTCCTAGAAACAGAGTAGAATGATGGTTACCAGAGGCTAGGCTGTGGGGGAAATGGGAAGATTTCAGTCAAAGGATACAAATTTCTGGTCATGAGATGAGTAAGTCCCATAGATCTAATGTACATGGTTATAATTACTAATGCTATATTATTAACTTAAAAGATGCTAATATAGATCTTAACTATTTCCACCACAAAGAAGAAATAGTAATTATGTGACACGATGGAAGTGTTAGCTAACTTTGTAGTGGTAATCATTTTGCAATATATGAGTGTATCAAATCACGGTACACCTTAAATTACATACATAAGTCAAATATATCTTAAAAATGGGGGAAGAAAATAATGGTTTACCTTGACTTTTAGGTTAACTATAAAATATTTAAATCAAGAAATTAAAAGATCTAGCCTAAATGCTATGAAAGGCCTGTGGATGAAGAGTATATTGAAAAAGAAAGACACTATTCTGAGCATCAGATGAGAAATTAAAGACAAACCACAAAATTCTACTGTGATTTGCAACACAGGTAAACTGTACAAACCATGTCCTGATGGAAAAATTATCTAAAGCTTAAATTGTTTTAATGCCAGCTCATTCACAAATATATTTTCCTGGATACAATCGCAAACTTATTTAATGGTTAACTTCATAAATAGCCAGGGTTCATGTGCTCTAAATTTAAGACTATGGATAGCTTCAACAATTCACTTAGCTCACAAATTTTGATCAGTCTTTGCCCAGACCTCATTAACAAGCATATGTCCTGAAACCACCCTGTTACTAATCCCAGCTCCACAAACTCTGTATGATTCTTAACTTTCCCTCTGCAAGTTTACTCAGTAAGTTTAGTAAATCTGGCCTTATGTGATCCACAAGTTTCCCTTGGTATGAGGACTTTGATAGCTATTTCATACTGATATCAAAATTGTAAATAAAATTCTACCAATGATTTGTGATTTTTCCCTTGCATTTTAAATTCAGCCAAACTTCCTGCATTAATAGGCTCAGGCTGCTATAACAAAATATCACAGATTGAAGGTGGTGCTTAAACAACAGATATTTATTTTCTCATAATTCTAGAGGCTAGAAGTCTGAGATTAGGGTGCCAGCATGGTGGAGTTCTGGTGAGACCTCTCTTCCTGGCTTTAAGGGTCCTCACATGGTCATGAGAGATAGATCTCTGGTATCTCTCCTTATAAGAACACCAATCCTATCAAATCAGGGTCCCACATAGAGGACATCATTTAGCTTTACTTTCTTACTCCAAATACAGCCTCATTTCAAATTAGGGCTTCAGCATATGAATTTGGGTAGATACATACATTCACTCCTTTGCATTCTGTCCTTGGACCCCAAAATCCATGTCCTTCTCTCATGTAAAATATATTCAATCTATCCCAACAGGTCCAAAAGTTTTAAGTCAATCTAACACCAACTCAAAAGCCTACGACCAGAGTCTCATATAACTATTATTTATATTAGATATGAATGAGACTTGAGGTACAGTTTACCCTGAGGGAAAGTTCCTCTCCATCTGGGAACCTGTGAAACCACACAGGTTACGTGCTTCTAAAATACAATGACAGGACAGGCAAGGGACAGACATTCCCATTCCAAATGAAAGCAATTGAAAAGAAGAAAGGGGTGACAGGTCTCAAGTAATTCTAAACTGAGGGAAAACTCCATTAAATCCTAAGGCTTGAGAATAAGCATCTTGACTATGCTTTCCAGGCCCACTAGCATGGCAGTCCTATCCCCTGTGGTTCGGTGGAAAGGCCTTGCACTTTATTCAGCGGGGCAGCCTGCCCCTCGAGCAATGGGCTTTGTTCTTGCCCCTGAGAAACTGGTGGTGGCTTGATCTAAAGATTCTCTTTGGAATTTGTGGAAAGCATTAGACAAAGGAAACACCTTCAGATTTAATAAATCTTACATTAGGGAATGTGGCCTGAATACATGCTCTTCAAATTATAAATATTAAGATATATTTAACATGTCTGAAATTAAACTGATCAAGGTTTATGAGATTCTTGTTTTGTTTTGTTTTGCTTTGTTTTTTGCAAGTACTCTAATCAAGTCACTTTGTGTATTCAGCTAAACTGTCAATGAATAGCTTTTTAGTTATGGAATACATAGTGAAAAAAAATATTCCTCATAATGGGTTGACCGATTTCCTTTACCTTAAACTACCATTGTGGACTCAACACAAAAATTATTATATCAAAAACAAATCTTGCACTGAATGCATTGGTTAATGCTCTAATATATTTACTGTCATAAATATGGCTCCTACCAATTTTTTATCACTGTTACTTCAACAACTATTCTTTTTTCTTTCTTGCACATTTTTTTTCCAATCAATACCTTCCTAAAATATAAATGGGTGGGTATTAGTTCCTGGACAAAAAAATTAGTGAATGATCATTTTATCACTTAAATAGAGATGAATAGCAGGATAGACACATGACATTGAGAATAAGTTGCATTATAAAAATATATATTTCTAGTACTGATAGTCAACAGGATACTCTATCATTGGCAGAAGACTTTAGAAGTACTTTTGCGATGGCAGACTGCAAAGCGAAAGACAGTAATAAATTTTTAAGGGAGGCCATGTAATATATTGGCGTTGGAGATAGACTTAATTTTGAATTTCACTTCTGCCACTATTAGCTGTGTGATCTTAGGAAAATGACAAAAACTCTTTGAATCCTTGTTTCCTTATCTTTAAAACAGAGGTACTGGGCATAGTAGTTTTCTATTATTTTGCGTTCTAGTGTCTATTTCTACATTCTTTAATGAATATACTTTTATATTCCTGTCAATCTATCCTCCCCTCCCCCCCACTCACACACACACACATACACACACACACACATACATACACACACACACATTTAGTTTACATGATTTCAACTGATGTGACATCACTCAATTCTGGGAGATCTTGATTAGCTTAAGTCAGTAACATTCCATCCTACGGGTTACAGTGATTAGTTCAGGGTGGGTACATAGCTCATCTGGAAATATATTTGCTGAGTCTTCTTAGAATGAAGGCTTCATACATTTCCAGTATTTTGAAAGTGTGAGGTGTGTGATTACAATTATCTTGTAACCAAGAAGGGAGAATCTAAAGCAACTCAAAGCTACTATCAGGAGCCTATTTAGATAATATGGAGCCAGGAGACTTATCCTTACCCAAATGGACCCAGAATGAAGTTGTGCCATAACCCTTTTGTTGTGTAAGCCAATTTTATTTTACTGTCCTATCAACTGCAAACAAAGGATTTATGACTAATCATTCCCTTAGGGTTATTGTGAGGAATAAGTAAGGTGATATAAGTAAAGCACCTAATAGTACTTGGCATCTAGCACTTTTTTAATACACATCTAAGGATGAATGGCATGTAAACAGCTTAGAACACAATAGTTTCATTGATTCCTACCAGTGGTAATTCTTCTTCAGCATGCATTTAATTTTAATTCAAATCAGTAAGTACTTATTCACTTATTCATCAACTCAACCAATATTAGGGGATTTATTATGAACAGGCATTTTGCCCAGAACCATTGGTTAAAATGAGAAACATAATAATGGCTACTTCAGGACTAGAACTGAAGAAAGAAAAAGAAAGAAAGAAAGAAAGAAAGAAAGAAAGAAAGAAAGAAGAAAGAATAAAGAAGAGAGAAAGAAAGGAAGAAAGAAAAGAAAGGGAGAGAAACAGTACTTTAGCAAATTCAATTACTGTAATCTCCCAAGGAGACAAACACTTAGAGAATCATATAAACAGTGTATGATTATGTGCCAAATTGTGTGATACCTAGGCAAATAAGCACCATAGATGATCCATTAAGGAAAAAGAATAGTTCATTGTAAGAGGGAAATATACACTTGAGAAAAATGCCTGGATGTTAAATTTTATTAACTAACATATTAAAGACTAAGTATGTCATAAAAGAATGTCTAATAGCCCAAATACACAACCTCTATTCCCTTCCATTTAGTGCTTATCTTGTTTTGTGATATTTGTAAGTTATTTATTTCCTTAAATTCTCTTAGTTATTTTGTTTCTTAAATTCTTTTGGGTTGTTATTCTTGCTTGAATACACCAAAACCATGTGATAATAGGGGTCCTGGGGCTCTGCACTATCAGTAAACAGTGTAAAACAAGACTTTTCAGGTATTTGTAATAATGACATATTCTGGAACGAATTCAAGAAAGATTTAGGCAGAGGATCAGAGAATTTCAGTGACAGAAGAGAGACGCTGGAGGCCACATATTCAGGTCTGTACTCAAGTTATTTACAATGAAGTTCACAAAATAACAGAGTCATAAAAACATTTTTTGTAATATGTAAAGAGGAAAAACTAAGATTAGACTATGGAAATTAGAGTTACATAAAGATGTTTTTTAAACAAAGAAAGTGATATGTAATTTTTTTAAATGATATGATATATCCTCTGTAAGAGTCTGATAGCTTAACTGATACTAACCAACAGCAAAAACGAAATTCAAAAAAATCTCAACTTCTTCCTTGTTTTTATTTTAAAATGCTCCCAACTATTAAAAGGTTGTGATAGTGATTCATGAGAGAAAGTGCTTGGGTCTTTGTGTTGGAAGCAGCTGCAGAATGAATATGCATAACATAAGTCATGCTGCTCACTGGAAATGAGAGAGACTGAAGAGAGGGCGGTTGTTTGAGGTCATAGAAAACCTGAGATGTAGTTAGAAGCACTTCTGTGAGTATGAACTGTGTTCTCAGCCTGAGGATGCAAGTGAGTGTGAGTCCATTGGTCCGTTTCTAAGGACTCCGCCCAATTTTCGTTTTTCTGTCCTGCTTTGTTTTGTTTTGGCTCTAGGGTCTCAAGCCTCAGGAACTCAAAATAGAAGTCTTATTAGAGAAGATCATTTCTTGCTCTTTTCAGCATCTTAGGTTCAAAGGAATAACCCTATTTTCTCCTTTGTGGAAACACCTGTTTAGTTGATTTTTACCTTCTTTCTTTGTAAGTTTGTTTACTTTGGCACTTTTATTAACCTATGCCGTAATTTTTCATATTTTGAAGAACTTTTTGTTACAATTTACTTGTTAAAATATGAAAGAGTGGGGGACTTCCAGAGAGGATGTAGAGTAGGAAGATCCAAAGCTCACCTCATCCCACAGATACACCTAGATAACACCACATCAGTGTAAATAACCTGGAAAAAATAACCCAAAGACTGGCAGAACAGAGTCTCCACAGCTAAACATAAAGAAGAGGCCACAGTGAAAATGGTAGGAAGGGCAGAAACTATGGTTAGGAAACAAATTGGCCTACAAAACTATGGCGGAGGGAGACACATCCCAAGCATGAAAAAGAGAAAAGGGCAGAAGCCACACCAGCACCACAGGCATGAGGAACCTGCACTAGGAAGATAAATCCCCATAATTTTTCACTTGGAAAACCAGAGGAGCTTAACTTTGTGAGTTCTTATAATAAGTGGGGCTTACCACCTGGAACTTTAAAAATCAGTGGGCTCAGCTCTGGGAGAGGTGGTGGGCAATCAGAAACTGAATTCCCACCCTTAAAGAGACAGTATAAGAAACAACCACACTGAGATACAGCACGGAAGCAATAGTTTGTAAAAGACCTGGGGTATACAGGAGGGGATTTATTTACTAATCTTCAAACATGCCCAGGATGGGCAGGGATCTTTAGGAGACTTCACCAAAACAAGAGTTGGCAGATGACATTTCCCTCCTGCACTCCCAGGCTAGATACAGGGACATCTGCAGGAGACAGTGCCAATACTCTCCACCTGTCTTGCTAACAGTAAGCCCCACCCCTGCATTCTCCTGCAGACCTGCCCCCTCAAACCCTGCATCTGTAGTTTTCCAAAGTTTTCCAGGTGCAAAACTTGGACCCACAGTAGACCAGTGCAAACCTTCAACACAGTGGGCCCATACTTGTGTTCTCTTGAAGCCCAGCCCCATCGACCCACCTTCAGCAGGAGTCCATCTAAAGCACGACAAGCTTTGCATTATACAAGCAGACCTGATAAAGGCCACCACTACTGTACCAAAGTGACTCCTCCCTTGGGGAGAGGGGAAGATAACCACACATACCAGCTCCACTGTGGCCCCAGCAGTAGGCTAGAGGCAGACATCTGGTCTGACTACAAGCTCCACTCACATATAAAAGCCTCTCAGGAAAAAAAAAAAAACACACAGGGAGAATAACCTGCAGCTCAGTGCAACCACAGCTCTGGCATTTTCAATGCCTAGTCGGACCCAACTCAAGCTCAAGGCAACCCCAGACTAGCCAAGTAACAACACAGGGACCAAAACCTACCTACAATAGGCAAAGATTGCTGTTGCAGATTACTGGAATGAAGGCAAACAAGTCAACCACAATAGTAGGGCAGGCACATGCAGCACACATAGGAGACACTGTGGAAATGCTAGGTTCTAGTGAACAAGGGACACTACACTGCAGGGCACCACAGGACCTCTTCTTCATAAGATTTCTTTCTTTCTTTCTTTCTTTCTTTCTTTCTTTCTTTCTAGAGAAAAAGAGAGCACAAGCAGGGGGAGGGGCAGAGAGAGGAAAGAGGTAATCTCAATCAGGGTACACACTGTCAGTGCAAGTCCAACAACAGGCTTGATCTCACAAACCACAAGATCATGACCTGAGCTGAAATCAAGACTCAGATACTTAACTGACCCACCCATGCACCCCAGGTCACTGCTTTCAAGGAGGCATAGTTGACTTTCCTAACATATAGGAACAGACACAGATTATTAGGGAAACTTAGGAGACAGAAGAATAGTCCCCAAATGAAAGTACAGGACAACATCACAGCAAGAGAGCTAAACAAAACACAGATAAGCAATATGCCTGAGATAGACTTTAAAATAGCAGTCATAAAGATACCACTGGAGTTGAGAAAAGAATGGAAAATCTTAGTGAGTCCCTCAACAAAGGGATAGAAAACATTAAAAAGAACTAATCAGAGACAAGACCTCAATAACTGGTATTAAAAAAATTCACTAGGGATAATAAATAGTAGACTAGAGGAAGGAGAAGAATGGAACAGTGACTTGGAGAAAAGAGTAATGGAAAGCAATCAAGCTGAACAGGTGAGAGAAAAAAAGATTAATAAGAAATGAGAATAGATTAAGGTAACTCAATGACACCATCAAGTGTAATAATAATATTTGCATTTTAGGGATCCCAGAAGGAGAAGAGAAAAGGGGGCAGAAAATTTATTTGAAGAAATAATAGCTGAAAATTTCCTGAATCTGGGGAAGGAAATAGAAATCTAGATCCAGAAGGCACAGAGAGTCCCCAACAAAATCCCAAAATGGTCCATATTGAGACATATGGTAATTAAAATGGCAAAAAATAGTGATAAAGAATTTTAAAAGCAACAAAAGAATACAGTTACATACAAGGGAAATCCCATAAGGCTGTCAGCTGATTTTTCAACAGAAACTTTGCAGGGCAGAAGGGAGTGGCATGGATATAGTCAAAGTGCTAAGAGGGAAAAAAAAAATCTCCAGCCAAGAATACTCTACCCAGCAAAGCTATCATTCAGAGTAGGAGAGATAGTTTCCCAGATAAACTAAAACTAAAGGAATTCATCACCACTAAAACAGCCCTACAAGAAATGGTAAAGAAAACTCTTTGAGTGAAAAGGGGATAAGAATAAGAAAAGTAGAAAGCACAAAAGCAGTAAAAATAAATAAATCTATAAAAGTGAGTCAAGGGACTCATAAAACAAAAGGATGCTAAGTAGGACACTATATATCTCAAACATGGGGGAATAGTAGTAAGAATGGGTTCAAACTTAAGTGGCAATCAAGTTAATACAGATTGCTATACGCAGAAAATGTTATATGCAAACCTAAAGGTAACCACAAACATGCAAAAAGTAAAGAGAGAGATATCCAAGTATGTCACTAAAGAAAGGGAACTAATTGAGAGAGAAGAGAGCAAGGGAAGAAAGAAATAGAGAAGAACTACAAAAGCAACCATAAAACAAGAAGCAAAATGTCAATAAATACATACCAATCACTAATTACTTTGAATATAAGTGGACTAAACATTCCAATGAAAACACACAGGATGATGGAATGGATAAAAAAGCAGTACCCATCTATATGCTGCCTACAAGAGACATATTTCAGACCTAAAGACACATGTAGATTGAAAGTGCAGGGGCGGAGAAGCATTTATCATGGAAATGGATGTGAAATGAAACCTGAGGTAGCAATACTAACATAGGACAAAATCCAGTTTGAAACAGACTATAATGAGAGACAAAGACGGGCACTATATAATCATAAAGAGGACACTCCAACAAGAATATATAACAATTGTAAATATCTATGCACCCAACATGAAAGCACCCAAATATATAAAGTAGCAAAGAAACAAACTAAGGAAAGTAATTGAGAGCAATACAATAATACTAGGGGACTTTAACACCGCACTTACACGAATGAATAAACCATTCACACAGAAAATCAACAAGAAAACAGTGGCTTTTAAATTTTTTGTTTGTTTGTTTATTTTTGAAAGAGAGAGAGAGAGAGAGAGAGAGAGAGAGCGCATGAGCAGGGGAGGGGGCAGAGAGAGAGGGAGACACAGAATACAAAGTAGGCTCCAAACTCCACGCTGTCAGCACAAAGCCTGACATGGGGCTCGAACTCACAAGCTGTGAGATCATGACCTGAGCCAAAGTCAGACGCTCAACCGAGTCACCCAGGTGCCCCCAAAACAGTGACTTTTAATGACAAATTGGACTAGATGGATTTAGCACATATATTCAGAACATTTCAACCTAAAACAGCAGAATACACATTCTTTTCAAGTGCATACAGATCATTTTCCATAACAGATCACATAATAGGTCACAAAACATCTCAACAAATTCAGAAAGAGCAAAGTAATTCCATGCACCTTTTCAGCCCATAACACTATAAAACTAGAAATCACCCACAAGAAAAAAAAATCTAGGAAAAACATAAATGCATGGAAGTTAAATAACGTGGTAATACAAATAAATGGGTCAACAAAGAAATCGAAGAGGAAATAAAAAAATACATGGAGACAAATGAAAAAGAAAATTCAATGGTCCAAAATCTTTGGGATGCAGCAAAAGCTTTTCTAAGAAGGAGGTTTATAGAAATACAGACCAACCTCAAAAAGCAAGAAGCAAGAAAATCTCAAATAAACAATCAACTTTACACCTAAAAAGAGCTAGGAAAAGAACTAACAAAACTCCAGAAGAGTACAAAGAAGGAAAAAATAAAGATTAGAGCCAGAATAAATGAAATAGAAACAACAAAACAAAAAACACAATAGATCAGATAAACTAGGAATTTATTCTTGAAAAGATCAACAGATCTTTTTTCAGTCAAACTCAAAAATAAAAGAGAGAGACAGAAAGAGAAAAATAAAAGAGACAGAGAGAGAGAGACAGAGACAGACAGAGACAGAAAGGACTCAAATGAAATAAAAAAAATGAAAGTGGAGAAATAACTGATACCACAGAAATACAAAGTATTGTAAGAGGATATTATGAAAAATTATATGCTGACAAATTGAACAACCTATAATAAATGGATAAATTCCTACAAACATATAACAGAATTGGGAAGAAATAGAAATTTTGAACAGACCAATCACCTGCAATGAAATTAAATCTCTAATCAAAAACCTCCGATCAAAAAAAATGTCTAGGGCCAGATGGTTTCACAGGGGATTTCTACCAAACATTTAAAGAAGAGTTAATACCTATTCTTCTCAAACTATTCCAAAAATTAGAAGAGGGAGGAAAGCTACCAAATTCATTCTATGAATCCAGCATGACCCTGATACCAAAACCGATAAAGACACAGAAAAAATTTAAAAAAAAAGAGAAAGAGGGAGAATTACAGGTCAATATCACTGATGAACATATATGCAAAAATTCTCAACAAAATATTAGCAAACCAAACCCAACAATACATTTAAAAAAATCATTCACCACAATCAAGTGGTATTTATTCCTGGGATGCAAGAGGGGCTCAATACTCACATATCAATCAATGAGATACATCACATCAACAAGAAAAAGGCTAAAAAACATTCAATCATTTTGATAGATCCAGAAAAAGCATTTGACAAAGCACAATTATCCATTCATGATAAAAACCCTGAACAAAGTAGGGATAAAGGGAACATAGCTCAATATAACAAAAGCCATATATAAAAAACCATATATTAAAAACAATGAACATTATACTCAATGGGGAAAAACTGAGAAGTTTTCCCCTAGGTCAGGAACAAGAGAAGAATGTCTACTCTCACTACTTTTATTCAACATAGTACTGGAAGTCCTAGGCACAGCAATCACAGGAACAAAAAAGAAAAGAAAAGAAAAGAAAAGAAAAGAAAAGAAAAGAAAAGAAAAGAAAAGAAAAGAAAAGAAAAGAAAAGAAAAGAAAAAAAAGAAAAGAAAAGAAAAGAAAAGAAAAGAAAGAAAAGGCATCCAAATTGACAAGGAAAAAGTAAAACTTTCACTATTTGCAGATGACATGATGCTATACAGAGAGACTCCACTAAACAACTAGAACTGATATATGAGTTCAGTGAGATAGCAGGATACAAAATCAATATATAGAAACTAGTTGCATTTCTTTACACTAATAATGAAGTAACATAGAGAGAAATTAAGAAACTGATCTCATTTATAATTGCACCAAAAATAATAATATATCTAGGAATAAACTTAATGAAGGAAGTGAAAGACCTGTACTCTGAAAACTATAAAACACTGATGAAAGAAATTGAAGATAACATAAACAAATGGAAATATATACCATGTTCATGGTTTGGGAGAACAAATATTGTTAAAATGTCCATATTACTGAAAGTAGCCTACAGTTTTAATGCAATTCCTATCAAAATACCATTAGCATTTTTCACAGAAATAGAATAAATAATTCTAAACTTTGTATGAAACCACAAAAGAGCCCAAATAACCAAAACAAACTTGAGAAAGAATAAAGCTGAAAGTATCACAGTCCCAAATTTCAAGATGTACTACAAAGCTATAGTAATCAAAACAGTATGGTACTGGCACAAAAATAAACACATAGATGAATAGAACAGAATAGAGAGCTTAGAAGTAAACCCACAATTATTTGGTCATTCACTGTACAACAAATGAGGCAAGGATATGTAATGGAGAAGAGCGTACTTTCAATAAATGGTGTTAAGAAAACTGGACAGCTCCTGGCAAAAGAATAAAACTGAATCACTTTTTTACCCCATACACAAAAATAAACTCAAAATGGATTAGAGAACTAAATGTAAGACCTGAAACCATAAAAATTCTTGAAGAGAGCACAGGCAGTAATTTCTTTGACATTAGCCAAAGCAACATTTTTCTAGATATGTCTCCTAAAGCAAGGAAAACAAAAGTAAAAATAAAATATTGGGGCTACATCAAAATAAAAAAGTTTTCCCAGCAAAGGGAATAATCAACAAAACAAAAAGGCAGCCTAATGAATGGGAGAAGATATTTGCAAATGATATATTTGATAAAAGATTAATATCCAAAATATATAAAGAACTTACACACTCAGCAACAACAAAAATCAATTAAAAAATGGTCAGAAGACATGAACAGACATTTCTCCAAAAAAGACATACAGATGGCCAACATCACATGGAAAGATGCCCAATATCACTCATCATCAAAGAAATGTAAATCAAAACTATGATGAAATATCACCCCACACCTGCCAGAAAGGTCAAGATCAAAAACACAAGAAACAAGTGTTGGCAATGATACGGAGAAAATGAAACCTACTGGTGGGAATGCAAACTGGCACAGCCACTGTGAATAACAGTATGGAGGTCCCTCAAAGAGTTAAAAATAGACTACCATATCATTTAGTAATTCCGCTACTGGGTATTTACCCGAAGAATATGAAAACACTAATTTTAAAAGATATATGCACATCTATGTTTATTGCAGCATTATTTACAACAGCCAAGATATGGAAATAACCCAAGTGCCCCTTGATAGATGAATGGGTAAAGATATACACATATATATATAATGGAGTATTAGCCATGGAAAAGAATAAATTCTTGCCATTTGCAACAACATGGATGGATGTAGAGTGCACAATGGTAAGTGAAATAAGTCAGCATAGAAAGAGAAATACCATATGATTTCACTCATATGTGGAATTTAAGAAACGAAACAAATGAATAAAGGAAATGAGACCAAAAACAACACAAAAAACAAACAAAAAAAACCCAAACTGTTAAATACAGAGAACAAACTGAAGATTACAGTGTGGGGGTGAGGGTGCATGGATAGGTGAAATAGGTGATGGAGGTTTAGGGGACATTTATTGTGATGAGCACTGAGTAATGTGTAGAATCGTGACCTGAAACCAATATGACACTGTATGTTAACTCTACCAGAATTAAAAAAATAATAAATTAAAAATAATAATAAAAAAGAAAAAATATATGAAAGAGGAAGTACCAGCCATCTTCCTCCCACTTTCACATTGAATCTAGTCTAGCATTCCATAATATATTTCTCATCCTGGTTCCATATTAAGCCTTGATAAAAATCCCTAATTATACCTAAGAAGTACTATTGACACTGTCCTATGAATTTATGCTAATTGCCATGGACCACTTATGTCCAATTGGAGGCAATTAGATTTAGATGAGGTCATGAGGCCCCCATGAGGGAATAAGTGCCCTTTTAAGAGGAGAAAGAGATCAGAGCTCTTTCTCTTTCCACCATGAGAGGACACAGAAAGCACCACCTTTAAACCAGGAAGAGGGCTCTTCTTGGCTTCTATAATTGTGATAAATAAATTCTCACATGTTGTTTAAGCCTTCCAGTTTATGATATTTTATTATAGCAGCCCAAGCTGACTAAGGCACTCATTTTAAAAAGAAAAGTCTCTGTTTTACAAAACATGGACTCACATCCAGTCTCTCTAAAGCATAAATGCCTAACCTTGGTCCATTCTCAAGAGGTATTCAAGATTATGCTAAGGTGAAGAGAGACAGAGAGACAAGTGCACACTCAAATCTAGTTTCTTATTTCTCAGTAATGGGACTGTGAATAAATTGTTATGCTTCTCCGAACTTTAGTTAATGTATCTCTAAAACATGTTTATAATATACACAAAACTGAGGAACCTTGTATGTGCTGTTCCACTGACTGCTGGGATTACTTCTGTTGAAGTAAATCTCTTAAAAGCTCCTTTCTCCTCTATAGCTCAGGTAAATACCCTTTTGAGTCTGAGTTCCCCATCAAAAGCAACATCCTTAGCAGATGATGAACTATTTTTAATTTAAGTGTTCTTTAAAATAGTCATTGACTGCTTGTATGTGACCAGAACCCTTCTAGGTCTTTGGGATTCATCATTAAATAGAAAACAAAACAAAACAAAACAAAACAAAACAAAACAAAACAAAACAAAACATTGCCCTCGTCATATATCAATCACATTTAAATTGTTAACTTCCTCTTACAGCAGCTCGCAACTACAATATTATATGGTTGATCTCAGAATTAAATTTGATAATTCTTGCAATATTGTACCTATGGACCACCCATGTTGACTCACTCTCACCATGTAAAAACCACAGGTTTTATTTTATTTCAATAAAATGGTATCTATGTATGCATTGTCTTAATCTGCCCTCTCCTAGAAGCAGATCCTAAGAAAAGGATTTGAGTACAATAGTTTATATGGAAAGCTGATAATTGGAAATGCCATCAGGGAATACAGAGGTGAGGCAGGGAAGAAAAAGAAACATAAAGGGCATAGGATCAAACATGTTATCGATCTGGACAATTGGAGCTTAATTCCATCAGGCAACTCTAGGTGCCAATGCTAAACCTGTATATGAGAGTAATTCTGCTCAAGGGGTTAGGGAACTGGGTTATTTACCCACAAACTTCTGTAAGTAATTGTTTGAGTGCTTCACCTAGAAGGAATCAATTCCCTGGCACTTTGCATTTACCTACAAAGCTCTCAGGTAAAAACGCTGACTAACTTGCAGTTGGACCTACAAGCACAGGAATGGTAACTTACCAAGGTATATGGGAAGTGTACCAACAGTCTGCACTTCATGGATCTCAGATAATGCTCATTGTAAAGAAAGAAAAACTGTGATAGAGTGTTAGCCCTGCAATACAGATCACGGCCACATCTGCTCTCGGATTCAGAAAAGATTTGACTTCTCATTGTATTTGTTCCTTGCATTGATCCTGGCATTCCTTCTTCTAATGCAGGGTTCCAGGACTTTTCCCCAATTGCTCTTTCCATGCCCTGTTCCCCCTCTTGTTTCTCCCTGTCCCTGTCACACTCCCTTCAACTCATAACCACAGAGTCAAATCTGTTGGCTTTATCTTTAAAAATTCATATTTTGACACTTTGTGTTGCCTTTATCACAACTAACCAGTACTGGGAAAGCAATCTAACTAGTTGCTCTCCTCCCATTCTTTCCTCTCTGGTTTACTTTTTGCCAAAAATTCAAAGTGATCTTATAAATCATAAATAAACTCATATTCTTGTGTCCAAAATTTTCTTCTCTTAGTATCATGGTCTACAAGGCCTTACTTGATCTGTGCACTCATACAACCTTTCAATGCTTACTCGTACAAGTCTTCCCCTTGCTCAGTCCTCTGCAGGTATGTTAGGCTCTATGCTGTTCACATGGAGCACTCTTTTGCCTCAAAAGCTCCACATCTCCTCATTGTTTCTCCAGATATTTGCAAGAGCTACTGGCTGACGGCTCAAGCCTTTATACACACAGTTTGGTTTCAGGACTCACATGTTAGGCCTTTTCACTACACGGTTGTTATGCATTTACTCTTTAAGGCCTGACCTCCTTTAAGTCAGGGCTCTGATCTAAGTATCGCCTCTGCAGAAATGATTTTCCTGACCATGTTATCTAAAAGAGCATCTACTACTATTCTTTATGAAACTTAATTTTTATCAGACTTTTTACTACCTGTTTTCATATTATGTATCAATTTATTATTACTTTTAACATTTGGTTTCATTGCTTGAACATAATCTCCATGTAGGCAGGTATTTTATCTGTTTTACTCATTATTATATCCTCAGCACTTAGAATGATGCTATATCAGTCAGCATAGGTTATGCCTCATTAACAAAAACAGCTCTAACTTTTCATGGCTTCACATGGTAAAAATGCCGTTCACTTCATTCTACAGATAATGTGAATCTGGGTGGAGCCCTATGAAACAGGATCATTCAGTCATACAGGCTAAATGGAGGTCCCATTTGCCAGGTCTTTCAGGATCCCTTTGACTTTTAAATCTACTCAGAAGTGACAGAAATCACAACCTCCAGTCAGAATTTGTCAGCCAAATAAGTCACATGGCAGAGGGCAGGAAAGCATAATCTCAAGGGTCCTTGTGAATAGCCTTAGTACCTACCACAAATATTTAGCTCTTATTAGATAATCAGTAAATATTTTCAGAATGAACAAATAAACAAGCAAGCTGAATAAGCCACACACCCACCATATGAACAAATTTGGGAGGTATTTTTGTTTTTGTTTTTGTTGTTTTAGAGAGAGTGCACATGTGCGTGAACATGAGTGGAAGATAGGCAGAAAGAGAGAAAGAGAGAGAATCTCAAGCAGTCTCCATCCCCAGTGCAGAACCCCACTCTGGGATCTATCCCATGACCCTGAGATCATGACCTGAGCCTAAATTGAGAGTCAGATGCTTAACCAACTGTGCTGCCCAGGTACCCCAGAGACATTTTTCCTAACATCTATTAAGGAAGATAGATAAATATATTGCATTGAAATTATAAAATATGAAAAAGAGAGACAAAAACCTAGAAACAAACTCTTAACTGTAGAGAACAAATTGATGGTTACCACAGAAGAGGTAGGTGGGGGGATAGGTGAAATAGGTGATGAGGCTTACCATTATGAACACTGAGTAATGCACAGAATTATTAAATCACTCTATTACACCTGAAACTAATATGATACTGTATGTTGATACTAATGGAATTAAAATTAAAAATGTAATAAAAATAGATGCCACATAAGAAAAAATATATAAAATATATTAGTAGATATATACGCTCCATGAAACAGGATCCTATCTGTTCTATTCTTACCTAGCACCTAGAATGCCCAATGTATGATAGACCCTCAATAAATCTTTGATGAATAAATAAATTAATAAAAGATAGGGGTAATTTGATAAATGTATAGTAAGTACCCAATTCAGTGTGCTTTCAAAGATACAAATTTTAAATGTGTACACACATAAATATACACACATACACACACACACACATATATATATAAAACAATTTATAATGACTCATTTCATATTAGAAAATATAACTTACTTAGGAATATAGAAAGAATGATACTTATTTTAGTATTCCTAGAAGTAGTTGTTTGTTGTTTAATTATCTTCCAGAATACATTCATAATTCTATTTAACATTTAATGTAATCATGGAGATGATTAATCTTGTCTTTGATGTTTATAATATTTAAATCATATTTTGTGACCTCAAAAGTTTTCTTATAGAATGGGAAACAGGATTCATAGAACTGGTTTTGAAGTGATATCTTTTAAGAAATAAAGTTTATATTGCAAGCTTTCTAAAGACTATCACATAAACAACTTCCATCACTGGCTTCTATACAAATCATGCATACAAAATATGTAAACTTCACATTTCCCCAGGGAATGTCATCTAACCTGAGACAAAAAGGAAAAGGAATTGAATTACAGTCCTCATCATGAAGCTAATTTGGAGACTAAAATTACAATCTCACTTTGAATCATTTTTGTTCAGTCTAAGGAATTATTTATTATTTTTCCCATTGAGAAGCCATGTTAAGAAATTCAGCATTAAATGCTGAATCTGAATTATATTACTTTAACATTAAGTATATTAATTAACTCCAGATTTAATGCAATGAAAAAAAAAAGAATAGACATTCTGGAAAGACAAACTTCTGAAAAACATTTTTAAGTGGTAGATTAGGATCTAATTATGCACATTTACTGCAAACCATTATTTATAGAGAGCATTTACCGAGAACTTCCTAAATGCCTGATGCTGTTCTAAGTGTTTAAATTCTCACAAAAACATATAAGGGAATGCTATTATTATCCTTCTACTTTCAATGAGGAATCTAAGATATACATAGTTAAGTGATTTGCTCATCCTAATTTGATTTCACAGAGCTAAGTAACTGGTAGGGCTCAGGCCCACACCCACACATTTTGGTTTCAAAACCTGTGTGCCAGGCCATTTATAACACTGTTGCTAGTACATGCCTCAAAATGGCATCCTACATAAATATTTGAAAATATCCTCTCACACTTTGACTCTAGATTCTAGAACAATGAACACCAGATCTAATGCTTCATGTTTCAGGTGCACATTGTGGATATCAGAAATCCTAATATGTATATGATTTGCAATTACATAGAAACTTACAGTACCATCAGTTTAAATATATACAATTATATGAAATAATAAACACATGTATTTATGTATGTAATAGATATATACAGGGATTGCTTTTAGCTTCAAGTATTAGAAAATGTAAATAAACAATGGATTAAACAGATTAGGGATTTAATCTTTGTTCTTGAAGGAATCTGGAAGTAAGTAGCTCAGGGCTGGGAGAGTCTCCAAAATGGTATCAGAAATACAGATGCATTCTGTTTTTCTGCAAAGTCTTCTTTAACATGGAGGTTTAGCTTCATATTTGTGGTCTTGGGTGTCAAAAGTTTGTTTCATCTCCAGTATTTCATTTTCATTCCAGGCATGAAAAGGGAAAGGACAGAGAACAAAAGGTGGTTGCTATAAAAGGCTAACCCATTTCAGAGAAATTTTTGGGAGATTCATTCAGTCTCTTCTGCTTATATTTCCTTAGGCACAACTATCTCATGACACCATTATCTTCAAGGGATGCTAAATTAATATTTTTAGCTGAGAATAATGTCTGTTTAAAAAACTCAGGGTTTTGTTAGGAAGGAATGAAAAATAGTTTTGGATAGGAAATTGTATGTGCCACAATAAAGAACAATCACAGAAAACTTAGAAAATGTTTAAAACTTAATGGAGAAAACAATTTTTTATCACCTATAGCTGCTGATAAACTAATAGTATGAATGTCCCAGCAATATTTTCTGTTGTGCATGTGCTTCACTTTTATTTATTCCAAAATGAGCATTATATACTTTATTTAAATATTCAATTACTGTTGAATCCCTGGATCATTTCTAGTTTTTAATATCATAAATAATGCTATAATCATTATTTTAAACTTGAAGCATTTATTCTATTTTGGTTTATATTTTAAGATAGATTTCCAGAAATAAAATTACTGGATTGAAAGCTGTGAATACTTTTTTCCTGATTCTTACTGCCCAAATACTTGACAACAAATTATTTCTAAATACCCTCATAATAGCAACAAATGTCATGCGATCTACAACTAAATTAGCATAATTTGAAACTGAGTTCTGTGTATGGAAAATGAAACCTTGTTTTATTTGCATTTTTGTGACTGGACATTTTTCTTTTTTTTGTTTTGTTTCTTCATCAGTTGTATTTAAATTTGTGTTCTGAAATTATACATTGATACCCTTTTCCAATTTATTGATTTTATTCTCAATATCATTCTTTAAAATGTGTTATATTGTAATATAAACTAAGATATTAACTCTGCCCAAACCAGTGAAAAATATTTTCCTCAGGTTAACCGCCTTTTATATATCTATGTTTGTAATAATAAAAATAGACAAATTTAGAGCAAAATAAACCAACTTCAGAGATAAACTTGAGTTTTTAAAATGAAGTTACCAATACACGGGGAGTTAAATGAGAAGTTTAAGGTCCTTCAATTAATAAATAGCCTACAAAAAAAAAAGGAGGAGGAAAAGGAGAAAAATTTTAAAAACCTTGACATTACTTCCTAACTTTTGGAATCCCTACTGAATAGATACTTTATTTGAATCTTTCAATAGATGGTAAGATCTTGTATTAATTTCCCAGGATTGCCACAACAAAATACCAAAGACTAGCGGGTTCAATGCTACAAACTTATTTTCTAACACTTCTGGAGGCCAGAAGTCCAAGATCAAGGTATTGGCTGGTTGTCCCCCCACCTCCCCAGGCCTCCCTCCTTGGTTTGAAGATGGCCACCTCCCTACTATGCCCTCACATAACCTTTCCTCTCTTCACATGCATCCCTGGTGTTCCTCCACCTTCTTATAGCATTAGTCACATGGGATTAGAGCCTACCCTCATTTAAGTGACTTTTCTTAACTGTAATTACCCCTTTAAAAGCCCAGTCTCCAAATAGCATCATGTTCTAAAGTAATGGGAGTTACAGGGCACCTGAGTGGCTCAGTGGTTAAGCAAATGACTTTGGCTCAGGTCATTATCTCATGTTCTGTGCGTTCAAACTCCATGTCGGGATCCATACTGAGAGCTCAAAGCCTGGAACCTACTTCAGATTCTGTGTCTCCCTCTCTGTCTGTCCCTCCTCCACTCACACTCTCTCTCTCTTTCTCCCTCTCCCTCTCTCTTGAAAATAAACATTTAAAAAAAAGTAACAGGAGTTAGGATTCCAACATATGAATGGGGTAAAGGGACACACTTCAATCCATAACATATATAAAAAATATATCTGTCTATGTCTATATCTACCTATCTATCAATTTCCATAATCCATAGACTAAAAATTCTGGTACTTAGGGAACTTAGTTTCAATGTTCTGTTTGATCACATCCTCAGAGATTCAAGATTCTATTCAACAGATCTTTAGGTCAAATTCATTTTATAATTTTAAAGTCAAAGTTAGTTTCTACAAATGCCTTCAAACAGACCAATTTGTGGAAATATATTGGTAACAGCTTTTCAATAAAACTATAATAATTATAAAAATACATACTTTAGATGAAATTATCTGAAAAGTTAGCAATACATTAAAATATAATATGATTTATAATTTTATAAAAAAGTATTCAGATTTAAAAGATGATTTTTTCTTTTTCTAAAATATAGTAATATATAATTACCTAAATTCATGTTATAATTTGCTCCTTTCATGCTACTGTGGTTGTATTATCATTAATGCTAATAAACTGCCTTCAGTGACTAGTGGAATTATTCATTATCCAAAAGCGAATAAATGAATTTTAAAATACCCTATATTAAAAACATGTACGTGATGGCTATAGTGAATAAGGAAAAACAATCCTGTTATGCCTATAATACTACCAGAAATTGACAGGTAAGACACCCAGATATCTTGCCTTTTGCTATTACTTGATATTTTGCATCTGTAATGTACATTACTATACAATGCTTAGTTGAACATTACATATTTCAAATGCTTATTACAAAGTCCCACATTTATTCCAGATGTAATATGGTTATACTTAGTTAAAAGTATTAGCTATGTGGCCCACTAAGGTACATTCTGCACATCTAGTTTAAGGGCATATAAATATTCATAATTTCAACACCTCCTTTATTTTACTATCAAGTTAAATTTAGATTAAAAATATCCCTATTCAAATATTAAGGCAATGCAGTCAAAATAATACTCTTTCATTGCTTTGTTTAAATATCATATTAAATGCAGAAGGAATAATAAGTTCTTATTCATGGTTTGCCTATGAATTGGCAAATACTATTTTTTTTCAGCTTTGTAACAAGGAAAAATCAATAATTTTGCCATCTTCTATGTCTCATACTCACTTATATCTGTTTTTTTTTTAATCTTTTATCATGGAAAATATTCTTTTTTACACTGGCATCTTAAATAAGAGGTGGAGGGAATGTAAATGGTGCAGAACATTCAGTGATTTAGAAAGACTTGAGGCTTATTCCTGGCTCCACTACTTACTGGCTGTGTTACCATGCACATATTTCTGAACCACTCTAAATCTTAGCCTCTTCTCAAATGGGGACAAAGCCTTTCTTATAGGATTCTGAGAAATGGATGAGAATGTGCATTAGCACAGAAAAAGTACTCAGTGAACAAGGACTTTAAATGATGTTTGTTTTCCTAAAATGAGATTATCTAATCATCATGGTTACTGAATATTTTCTGATCTTATTTATTTTTCCTGTTAGTGCCATCAGGTTAATGGAGAAAAAATATCAAATCAAATTAATTAACTTCAGGACTTGTCTGCTATCAATTCAGATAAATGAACTATTTAAGATAATTCTAGGGAGGGGTCAAGATGGCTGAGCAGCATGGAAGTTTTTTGTTGCCTTTCTCATCCCTGAAATGCAGCTAAGATAATTCTATATTATATTGACACTAAAGTATTATACATATTCTAATATTTTTCTATTATGTTGAGCAATAATTCAATGAATGCACGCGTTTGATTTTTATATTTATGAATGTAAATATTTTAACATACAATTTAAATGAATGAACAATTTAATAAATGTTATTTTGAAGCCAAATTTGTATCATATGTCAATGATCTCTAATACGTTCTTAAGTTATCAGTATTTTAGGTATAGAGTCTTTTTATTACCATTCAAATGTTCAGTTGAAACCTATTTTTGCTTTGAACACATCGTGTCCCATTTTCTGTAGCTTCATATATACTTATTAACACACTTAATAGAAGTAGACACATGTACCTACATCCTTCATATGTAAAGGAAAAAGCTGAAAGATAAATCAGATGTCATAATGGTTGATCTTTCTTGGGCACTGAATTGAGCCACAGTTGTTTATCTCATGATGCACATGTTTAAGAATGTATATATAAGCAGGAGAAAGGGGCCAGCTAGAAGGTGTATACTGGAACGAGGCACAATCATTTGACGGAAATTGGATCGGTAAAGGAGAATCAGAATGTAGCTACTGAGAAAGTGAACTCTAAACAGGGAGAGAATGATGGTAGGTAAGCAATATGAACCTGGGAGGTGCAAGAATATAATAACAGAAATGAGATAAAATAGACCTAGAGGCAAGTACTGTTGAGCAATCTCAGAGTTTCTCAATATGCAAACAGAGGTTACAGTATGGAGGCCTGAAAGTCAACAATGACTGCATGAGGTCACAGGAACTAGTCAAAATGTCAGAGTTTCAGGGGCTGGGCAATGAAAGCATAGCTGTAAGTGGAAGGTATAATTCAGAAAGCAGGTTACATGGTGGTGAAGTGCATGGGATCTGAGCTAGACTACCTGCTTTGTTGTGGTGGTGGTGGTGGTTGTTTTTTTTGTTTTGTTTTGTTTTGTTTTGTTTTACCTCTTTATCCCTTAGTTACCTCACCTGTAAAAGGAGGATAACAACACTATTTGCCTCACAGTATTTGATTTTATTTCATTTATTTTGAGAGAGAGAGAGAGTGTATGAGCTGAGGAGGGACAGAGAGAAAGAAGAGAGAACTCACAAACCATGAAATCATGGACGCTTAAGTGACTGAGCCACCCAGGCGCGCCCCCCCCACCCCACAGTATTTGTGAAGCATTTATAGCAGTGGATAAATTATGTTAAAGTGCTAAGTAAGTATTTTATAACTTCCTGGAAACCTCTCGATCCAGCCTTGCCTAATGGTTAAGAACAGTTCTGGCTCTTGAAGCAAGAAGTTGAGTCAGAATTCTACGGGTGCCTGGCTGGCTCAATCAGCAGACCCTGTGACACTCGATCTCAGGGTTATGAGTTTGAGCCTATGCTGGGCATAGAGCCTACTTAAAAAAAAAAAAGTCAGGATTCTAAGTACAGTGACTCCATTACCAAAGGTCAAGTGGAGGTTTGACACTTGAATCAAAATCAAAATGAAAACCCACTGGTTAGCAGTGAGGAATTAGTTCACAGAAAGATAGCAAAGGAGGAAGACCACGTTAATTCCCCTAAACTTGAAGCTTGAGAGGGATTCAGATCACAAAAATCTACTTCCGACTTCAGTCCAAAGCTATTTAGGAGCTAAGATGCAACTGAGATTTCAGTAGAGGGTATCACTGAGCCTAATGATGGAAACTGGGTAGAACATAAATGAAGCAACAAATAATGGCTGACAAGATACCAGAATGTAGATGAAAGATCAAAAGTCTATACTATGGGAAAAGGAGAGATGCAAAGGTTAGAAACAAGTGTTTTATTTTACTATACTTTTTCTAGGGGTATAATTTTAATAGGTGAATTAATTTCAGAGTAATACCTACTTTTCATCTCTGAATGCTTGAACTGTACTTCTCTGTGTTCTGCATATAAAAGCATTAAATGAAATCTTTTAAAAAAAGAATGAATGATTAATGAAACAACGTGAATAGACATGCCCTGTGAAATACAATTTCAGGTATCTTTCCATTCTAACTCATAGCATTCAATGTCTAATTACTACAAAGGAAAACTATTTCCTTATCTTAAAGGAATGGCATTTAGGTCATTTTTGTTGAGCTGTCATGCTGGAGCACAATTCAGAGACAAGCATAGACAAATCTAATGCTGAAGTAAAAGGCATGACCAAGAGTCTGAACTACATTATTAATGTGAAGCAGACATAGTACAGGGGAAGTGAGGTCCAGAGCACAAAGAGTATCAAATGGCAAAATTAAGGTGAAGGGCTCCAAGGTCACAGGCAAGAAGAGAGGTACTATTATTTAAGATCAAGATATGGATTGACTGAGGGAGGCAAACAAAATTGATTGCTATCAGAAATAAAAAAAGGGGCGCCTGGGTGGCGCAGTCGGTTAAGCGTCCGACTTCAGCCAGGTCACGATCTCGCGGTCTGTGAGTCTCAGAGCCTGGAGCCTGTTTCTGATTCTGTGTCTCCCTCTCTCTCTGCCCCTCCCCCGCTCATGCTCTGTCTCTCTCTGTTCCAAAAATAAATAAACGTTGAAAAAAAAATTAAAAAAAAAAAAGAAAGAAATAAAAAGAAAAGCCCCAGAGATATGGAGTTGAGATCTATTCCTTGATCTAATCATTGATTACATGCTGAAGTCCTAGGTAATTGTGTCAAATTTATCTTTAGCATGTTATTCAATCCTATTAAGCCCAGTTTTTTCATAACAAGTGGGGGTACTTACTATTTTTAAAATAATTAAAAGATGCATGACCTATAAGTCATTTAGTGCAGTGTCTTGTATGAGTATGTTATATATAAAAAGAAAAATAAGGTCTGCCATTAACCAACGGTGTGCACTATGGACGACTTACCCTTCTTCAGTCTCAGTTTCTTTACAAGAATTTACTTGGTGGGTGATTTTTAGTGTCAGAGAAAATGGATGTCTGTCATTGGACAGAAATGCCTGGACCAAATGCCTGTCATGGAAAAAGTGCTAAAGAAATAGAACAATCATTACTGTTAACCTCTGTGTATCCACTTAGAATCTTAAAAGATTTGTCTGTGTGTGTGTAATGTTCACCCTAGGGGTGCTTATCTTCGCTAAGGCACACTACCTAGAAATTGGTATATTGGGAATATATGTCTTACAAAATACATAGTTGTAATAGTGTGGATTTTTGTTCATCAAATATTAATTTTCCTCCTCTTCCTACTGTGGGCAAAGCATACTTTTTACTCCATGGATATTGGGACTTGCTCTGTAACTTGTTTTGGTTAAAGGGATATTATCAAACATGATGTAATGATTAGGCAGTTCGACACGGTTGTGCACTTTAATAATCCAGTACAAAAAGACCATGCCCTGGATGGCTCATTGTCTAAAGAAAATGAAGAAACATGTACAATCTCAGCCTAGAATCAAATTTAGTAAATCCCAGCAGAACCCAACACAGCCACAGCCAAACTGCAGTCTCATGAACAAAGACATAAGCACTTTTGACATTGGGATTGGGGGAAGTTTATTATGCAACATTATTACGGCAAGGAGATGAATAAGATGCCTAGCAAATAGACTACTAAAGTGTTCAAATAAGGGCAGATATGGTACAGGGTATTTCTCAGAATCTCTCTGAGAACCTACCATGTATCCGAGGCCATGAGGGTTGGCCACTTGGGTCTGAGATGTGTTTGTTACTGTCAGGATTAGCACCACGGATAGTTAGGAGAAAAGAAAATAAACTTAGGTGGTGCCTGGGTGGCTCAGTAGGTTAAGCATCCACCTTCTGCTCAGATCATGACCTCACGGTTTGTGGGTTTGATCCCCATGTTGGGCTTTGCACTGACAGCACAGAGTCTGCTTGGGATTCTCTCTCACCTTCTCTCTCAAAAATAAATAGACATTAAAAGAAGTTTTTAAAAAATGAAAAAAAAAAAGAAAATTAAGTTAGGGAATACTATCAGGAAATATGCAAAATAACAGTAACAGACAAAGCAGATTTGAACTGTTAAACATCAACTCTGTTTTAGCCTAAACAAAGGGCTAAAAGTCTCACAGTCCATATTCCTCAAAAACAATTTTAGGGAACTGTTTGAAGACATGGCTTCACAAATACAATATAAATATTGGAAACAAGCAAAGAGATTACTGGGTGTTCTTTCACTGTACTGCTATGATATAGCATGATCCACTCACTTCCTGTTGGTGAGGCTATTTTACAATTTAGTAAAAACAGATGTTATCTTATAGAATTTATAGTAGAGATGGAAATTTCTGCCTGATGAACAGAAAACCCAGCAATCTTATTCTAGCATCTTCACTGTCCATAGATACCTATTCAAATGCAATTTGAAACATTTTTAACATCTCATTGACTACATAATTAATTACCAAATTGAATAAAATCTTTGACATTCATTTCGTATTGTGTGAGGGTCATTTTTTTAACTTTTTGAAAAGTATACTTTAATAATCTAAACACAAACTGACCAGAAGAAAGACAGAGGTCTGCCTTTAAGGTTGGTACATAGGCCAGTCACCTGGCTGAACTGTAGTGCAGCATTCCCTCTCCCACAGCACACACCTTTCCCAGAATTCTAGGGCAGGTAAGGAAAGAAAGAAAGAAAGAAAGAAAGAAAGAAAGAAAGAAAGAAAGAAAGAAACTAGAAATTCAAGCAGGGACATCCAGCTACAACTTAGACATCACATCTTACCCAAATGGTAAGAAGGGGGACCACATGAGATATAGCTAATAGCCATAGCATTTTGAAGACTGAAGGCCTGTTACTCTGCTGGGTTTTTATATTTTGTGTGTTTTCTTCTTCTTTTTTGTTTTTTTGTTTTTGTTTTTGTTGTTGTTGTTGTTGGGTTTTTGTTGTTGTTGTGGGGTTTTTTGGCTCCTTGCAGAATTTAGAAGGAGATAGGAAAACCAGCAGAAAGCTGGTTACTTATAAATCTCACAAGGTGGCATGGCAAAGACTGACAGTTACTTTAATGAGCAGTTACTTTGCCCATGACCATTTGGATTGTAAGTGATAATAGCTCTCCGGGGGTGTGGGGGGATAGCTTCTAATTCAGAGAAAACTCAGAGGTCTTAAACATTAAATAAATTGGTGCAAACCATAAACATATTTTCAAAATATCTCCAAAAGAATTCCACAAAAATGTTCAAAAGGTGCTCTTAATTAGGTACTGGAATTTATAGGTCCCCTAGCTAATTTAGAAACTCTCTCAAGTAACTGAAAGTACGTCTTCAAACTGTACTACATTATTCTCTATTTTTCCCAACTGAGTGAATATGAGTTTTCACGCTCCCGGCAGATGCAAGTTTAAATTAATTTATTATTTTCAGAACCCAAGGCAGAGGTCCTAGTCCTTGATCATTTTTCTTGTCAATATGTAACGATGTGTTAGCCTGGGTGTTACCTAAATATTGAAGGGAGACAAACAAGGCTTTTCCACCAGATGACATTGTCAGTCTAAAGATATATAAACTTTAAATTTTTGGTCATATACACCAGTAATTCCTCAAGTCATTCTAAAAATTTTTGTCATTCCTCATGTTCTCTCCTCATTCTGTGCCTTTGCTCTTTCATGTGCCTGCAATTACTTTCTCTCTTTTGTTCATCAGGCAAACTGGCATTCTTTTTTTAGATTTGCCCTCAATTAGAACTTTATCAGATGGAATTCTAAATCCACTTTTCCCAGGAAATGCATGCATAAACCAACAGCATAGCATTTCTTATAATGTATGTTACTTGCTTATTTACATGTTTCTCTCCATAAGAAACATAACGAAGATTGCTACAAATTAGTTTCTCTATGGCCTCTCAGCCAGCTGTGCTAAGAACTAACCTCACCCACCAACACCCCTGCAGCAGTTATAGCTAGACCTCTTAGCCAGCCATGCCGAGTGCCAGCCATGCCTGCCAGTGTGCCTATAGTACTCTCAGCCAGTCACTCTAGACAGCCAGGTTGGGGGCCAGTGTCTCACAAAAGTACACCAACAGCAGTCACAGTCCAGTCACAACGAAGGAAGCATGTAACCCACAGAGAGGACACCCCTGGAGTACCTGATTGCAGTGACCAGAAATGATTGTGTTACTGGGCCCCACAGGACACCTCCTACATAAGGCCACTACTTTTGAGATCAGTAAACATAGCTAACCTACCTAATACATAAAACCAAACACAGAGTCAGACAAAATGAGAAGGCAGTGAAACACATTCCAAACAAAATAATAATAAAAAAAAAACTTCAGAAAAATAACTAAATAAAACAAAGATACGCAATCTACCTGATAAAGAGTTCAAATAAATGGTCATAAAGATGCTTCCCTAGACTTGAGAGAAGAGTAGATGAACTCAGTGAGAACGTCAACAACAACAACAACAACCAATCAGGGTTAAAGAATATAATCATTGAAATGAAAAATACACCAGAGGGAATCAGCAGCAGATTAGAGAATGCAAAAGAATAAATAGGTGATTTCGAAGATAGGGTAGAGGCAATCACTCAAGCTGAACAATAAAAGAATGTTAAAAAAATGAGGCTAGGTTAAGGGACCTTGAGGACAATATCAAGCACACTAGCATTCACATTATAGTGGTTCCAGAAGGAAAAGAGAGAGATAAAAGGGCAGAAAACTTATTTGAGGAAACAATAGCTGAAAATTTCCCTAACCAGGGGAAGGAAACAGACATCCAGTTCAAGGAATCACAGAGAACCACACCAAGATACATAATAGTAAAAATGTCAAAAGCGAAAGAAAGAGAATCTGATAAAACAGCAAGAGAAAATAAAGACTTACACATAAGGGGAATCCCATAAGGCTATATCAGCTGATTTCTCATCAGAAACTTTAAAGGCCTTCTGGCATGACAATGGCATGTTATACTCAAAGTGCTGAAAGGAAAATACCTACAAGAATACTCTACCTGGCAAGGTTATCATTCAGAGATGAAAGAGAAATAAAAAGCTTCCCAAACAAAAGTTAAATTCATCACCCAAAGCCAGCCTTAAAAGAAATGTTAAAGGAATTTCTTTAAGCAGAAAATGAAAGGTCATAACTAGAAGAAAATTATAAAAAAAAATCATTGGTAAAACAAATAGCAAAGATAGTAGATCAATCACTTATATAGCTAGTATGAAGGTTAAAAGACAAAAATAGTAAAATCAATTATATCTACAAAAAGTAAGGGATACACAAAATGAGAAGATATTATATCATATGCATACAGTATGGAGTGAAAGAGTAAAAAAACTTTAGTGCTTTTAAGAATGTATTTGAACTTAACCATCAAATTGATAGAGACTGCTCTATACATAGGATGTTATATATAATCCTCATGGTAACCACACCAAAAACTTATAATAGATAAAAAAATATATAGAGAAAAAGGAATCTAAACATAACACTGAAGAAAGTCATCAAAACACAAGGGAAGAGAACATAGAAGAAAATAACAGGTAATCTTTGACAAAGCAGGAAAGAATAGCCAATGGAAAAAAGACAGTCTCTTTAACAAATGGTGCTGGGAGAACTGGACAGCAACATGCAGAAGGATGAAACTAGACCACTTTCTTACACCATTCACAAAAATAAACTCAAAATGGATAAAGGACCTGAATGTGAGACACAAAACCATCAAAACCCTAGAGGAGAAAGCAAGAAAAAACCTCTCTGACCTCAGCTGCAGTAATTTCTTACTTGACACATTCACAAAGGCAAGGGAATTAAAAGCAAAAATGAACTATTGGGACCTCATGAAGATAAAAAGCTTCTGCACTGCAGAGGAAACAGTCAACAAAACTAAAAGGCAACCAATGGAATGGGAAAAGATATTTGCAAATGACATTTTGGACAAAGGGCTAGTCTCCAAAATCTATAAAGAGCTCACCAAACTCCACACCCAAAAAACAAATAATCCAGTGAAGAAATGGGCAGAAAACATGAATAGAACTTCTCTAAAGACATCCAGATGGCCAACAGGCACATGAAAAGATGCTCAACGTCGTTCCTCATCAGGGAAATACAAATCAAAACCACACTCAGATACCACCTCATACCAGTCAGAGTGGCCAAAATGAACACATCAGGAGACTATAGATGTGGTGAGGATATGGAGAAATGGGAACCTTCTTGCACTATTGGTGGGAATGCAAACTGTTGCAGCCGTTCTGGAATACAGTGTGGAGGTTCCTCAAAAAATTAAAAATAGATCTACCCTATGACCCAGAATAGCACTTCTAGGAATTTACCCAAGGGATACAGGAGTGCTGATGCATAGGGGCACTTGTACCCCAATGTTTATAGCAGCACTCTCAACAATAGCCAAATTATGGAAAGAGCCTGAATGTCTATCAACTGATGAATGGATAAAGAAATTGTGGTTTATATACACAATGGAATACTACATGGCAATGAGAAAGAATGAAATATGGCCTTTTGTAGCAACATGGATGGAACTGGAGAGTGTTATGCTAAGTGAAATAAGTCATACAGAAAAAGACAGATACCATATGTTTTCACTCTTATGTGGATCTTGAGAAACTTAACAGAAGACCATGGGGGAGGGGAAGAAAAAAAAGAGATTAGAGAGAGAGGGAGGCAAAACAAAAGAGACTCAAAAACTGAGAACAAACTGAGGGTTGATGGGGGGTGGGAGGGAGGAGAGGGTGGGTGATGGGTATTGAGGAGGGCACCTGCTGGGATGAGCACTGGATGTTGTATGGAGACCAATCTGACAATAAATTTCATATTTTAAATAAATAAATAAATAAATAAATAATAAATAAGAAAATAACAGCATGAACTACAAAAACAACCAGAAAACAATTAATTAAATGCAATAAGTATGAGTTGACCTTTGAATAACACAAATTTGAATTGCATGGATCCACTTATATGCAGACTATTTCCAATAAATACAGTACAGTACATTTCCTTCCTTATGATTTTCCTAATAACATTTTATCTCAAGCTTACTTTATTGTAAGAATTCAGTGTATAATACATATAACATACAGAGTTAATCAACAATTTAAGTTATAAATGAAACTTCTAGTCAACAGGAGATTGTTAGTAGTTAAGTTTTGGGGAGCCAAAGTTATATGTAGATTTTCTATTGCATACAGCTTTGGTGCCCCTAACTCTGTGCTGTTCAAGGGTCAACTGTAGATACCTATCAATAATTAAGTATAAAGGGACTAAATGTTTCAATCAAATGACAGAGTAACTGAATGGATAAAAAATAAGATACATTATATGTTGCCTAGAAGAGATCCATTTTAAACCTAAAGACAAATATAGATATATACACATACAGGAAGGGGATGGAAAAGATATTTCATGGAAATGGAAAAGGTAAAAAGCTGGGTAGCAATACTTACACAAGACAAAATAAACTTTAAAACAAAGACTATAAAAAGAGACAAAGACATTACATAATGATAAAGGGATTGGTACAGCAGAAATATGTAACAATTTTAAATATCCATGCACTCAACATATGAGATCCTAAATATATAAAGCAAATATTAACAGATATAGAGTAATTGACAATAATAATATAATAATAGAGGACTTTAATACCCCACTAACATCAATGGATAGTTATCCAGAACAAAAACCAATAAAGAAACAGTGGCTTTGAATGATACATTAGATTACAATGGCTTCACAGATATATACAGAATATTCCATTCCAAAACAGAGGAATACACATTGTTTTCAAGTACACATGAAACATTCTCCAGGATAGATCTCATGTTAGGCCACAAAACAAGTCTCAGTAAGTTGAATAAGATTTAAAATCATATCAAGCATCTTTTCCAATCACAATATGGAAGCAGAAATTACAATTACAAAAAAAAATTAGAAGAAAAAAACACATGGAGCCTAATGAACATGCTACTAGTCAAAGGAGCTGATGAAGAAATCAAGAAATAAATAAAAAAATATATATGGAGACAAATGCAAATGGAAATGAAATAGCTCAAAATCTTTGAAACACAGCAAAAGTAGTTCTAAGAGAGAAGTTTATACAACACAGGCTTACCTCAAGAAACAAGAAAAATCTCAAAAAATATGACCTTACAGCTAAAGAAACTACAAAAAGAACTAACAAAGCTCAAAGTCACTTGAAAGGAAAAAAAAAAAGTAGGGGCTCCTGGGTGGCTCAGTTGGTTAATCGTCCAACTTCGGCTCAGGTCATGACCTTGAGGTCTGTAAGTTCGAGCCCTGAGTCGGGCTCTGTGATGACAGCTAAAAGCCTGGAGCCTGTTTCGGTTTCTGTGTCTCCCTCTCTCTCTGACCCTCCCCCGTTCATGCTCTGTCTCTCTGTCTCAAAAATAAATAAACATTAAAAAAAATAAAGGATAAAAATATATATTTCTGAGCAAAACTAAATAGAGACTAGAGAACTAAAAGATCAAACTAAAAGTTGGTCCTCTGAAAATATAAACAAAACTAATAAACCTTTAGCCAGATTCATCAAGAAAAAAAAGAGAAAGGACACAAATAAATAAACTCAGAAATGAAAAAGAAGTTACAACTGATGCTCCAGAAATACAAAGGATCATGAGACTACTACTAAAAATTGTATGCAGACAAACTGCGCAAACTATAAGAACTGGATACATTTTTAGAAATATAAAATTTTCCAAAACTGAATTAGGAAGGAATAAAAAATCTGAACAGACTCATTACTAGTAACAAAATTGAACTGGTAACTAAGAAAAACTGCCAATAAACAAAAATCCAGGACCAGATGGCTTCACAGGTTAATTATACAAATTATTTAAATGAGAATTAACATTTATTTTCAAACTATTCAGAAAAAAATGGGAGAGAAATAAATGCTGACAAATCCATTTTATTAGGCCAGAATTACCAATACCAAAAACAAAGACTCAAAAAAAACCCCCAAAAAGCAGACATTATTCCTGATAAACATAGATAAAATAATCTCAACAAAATAATAATAAACCAAATCCAATAATACATTAAAAGGATCATTTACCGTGCCCAAGTGAGATTTATTCTTGGAATGCAAGTATAGTTTAATATCCACACCTCAAATGATATGATACACTACATTAACAAAATTAAGGGTAAAAATAATATGTTCAACTAAAGAGATGCAGAAAAAGCATGTGACAAAATTCAACATCCATTCATAATAAAAACACTCAACAAAGTAAGAAGGAACATGCCTCAACATAATAAAGGCCATATGTGACGGACCCACAGATAACATCATAAATCAATGGTGAAGACTGAAAGTGTTTTCTCTAAATTCAGGAACAGGGCAGGGATACAAACTCTTGCCACTTTCATTCAACATAGTAGTGTAAGTCTTACCCACAGCAGTCATATAAGAAAACAAATGAACAAAAGGAATCCAAACTGGTAAAGAAGTTAAACTGTCATTATTTGCAGATGACAATACAGTATATACCCTTAATCCACTCCCCCAAAAAACTATTAGAATAAATGAATTCGGTAAAATTTCAGTATATAAAATTAATAAACAGAAATTTGTTTCATTTTTATATAGTAAAAAAGAACCAGTGGAAACAGAAATTAAGAAAACAATTCCACCTTTGGGGTGCCTGGGTAACTCAGTTTGTTAAGCATCTGACTTCAGCTCAAGTCATGATCTCATGGTTTGTGAGTTTGAGTCCCATGTTGGGCTCTGTGCTGACAGCTCAGAACCTGTAGACTGCTTTGAACCCTGTGTCTCCCTCTCTCTCTGCCATTCCTCTGATTGTGCTTTCTCTCTCTCTCTCAAAAATAAATAAATATTAAAAAAAATTAAAAAAAAGAAAACAGCAATCCATATCAAAATAACACCAACATTCTTCACAGAGCTAGAACAAACAATCTTAAAATTTGTGTGGAACCAGAAAAGACCCCGAACAGCCAAAGCAATCTTGAAAAAGAACACTAAAACTGGAGGCATCACAATCCCAGACTTCAAGACATATTACAAAGCTGTAATCATCAAGACAGTATGGTACTGGCACAAAAACAGACACTCAGACCAACGAAACAGAATAGAGAACCAAGAAATGGACCCACAAACATATGGCCAACTAATCTTTGACAAAGTAGGAAAGGATATCCAATGGAATAAAGACAGTCTCTTCAGCAAATGGTTCTGGGAAAACTGGACAGCAACATGCATAAAAATGAACCTGGAGATGACTTTCTTACACCATACACAAAAATAAACTCAAAATGGATGAAAGGCCTAAATGTAAGAAAGGAAGCCATCAAAATCCTAGAGGAGAAAATAGGCAAAAACCTCTTTGACCTCTGATGCAGCAACTTATTACTCAACATGTCTCTGGAGGCAAGGGAAACAAAAGCAAAAATGAACTATTGGGACCTCATCAAACTAAAAAGCTTCTGCACAGCAAAGGAAACAATCAGCAAAACTAAAAGACAACTGACAGAATGGGAGAAGATATTTACAAATGACATAACAGATAAAGGGTCAGTATCTAAAATCTACAAAGAACTTATCAAACTCAACACCTAAAAAACAAATAATCCAGGGGAGAAATGGGCAAAAAACATGAATAGACACTTCTCCAAAGAAGACATCCAGATGGCTGACACATGAAAAACTGCTCAACATCACTCATCATCAGGGAAATACAAATCGAAACCACAATGAGATACCACCTCACACCTGTCAGAATGGCTAACATTAACAACTCAGGGAACAACAGATGTTGGCAAGGATACAGAGAAAGAGGATCTCTTTTGCACTGCCTGTGGGAATGCAAACTGATGCAGACACTCTGGAAAACAGAATGGAGGTTCCTCAAAAAATTAAAAATAGAACTACCTTATGACCCAGCAATTGCACTACTAGGTATTAATCCAAGGGAGACAGGTGTGCTGTTTTGAAGGGACACATGCACCCCTATGTTTATAGCAGCATTATCAACAATAGCCAAAGTATGGAAAGAGCCCAAATTTCCATCGATGGGTGAATGGATAAAGAAGATGTGGTATATATATACAATGGAGTATTGGTTGGCCATGAAAAAGAATGAAATCTTGTCATTTGCAACTACATGGATGGAACTGGAGGGTATTATGCTAAGTGAAATTAGTCAGAGAAAGACAAATATCATATGACTTCACTCATATGAGGAATTTAAGATACTAAACAGATGAACATAAGGGAAGGGAAGCAAAAATAATATAAAAACAGGGAGGGGGACAAAACATAAGAGACTCTTAAATATGGAGAACAAACTGAGGGTTACTGGAGGGGTTGTGGGAGGGGGATAGGTTAAATTGGTAAGGGGCATTAAAGAATCTACTCTTGAAATCATCGTTGCACTATATGCTAACTTGGATGTAAATTTAAAAAAAATAAGAATTAATTAATTAGTTTAAAAAAAACAAAGAAAAAAGAAAGAAAATAATTCCTTTTACAATGGCATCAAAAAGAATGAAATGCCTAGGAATAAATTAACCATGGAGGTTAAAGACCTTGATGAAATAAATTGAAGATATCACAAATAAATGTAAAGTTATACCATGCTCATGAATTGGAAAAGTATTGTTTAGATGTCCATACTGCCCAAAGTAATCTACAGATTTAATGTACTCTCTATAGCAGTTTTCACAGAACAAGAACACATAATCCTAAAATTAGTATGAACCACAAAAGACCCCAAATAGCCAAAGTAATCTTGAGAAAAAAGAACAAGCTGGAGGTATCACAATCCCAGATTTCAAATTTCAAAGCTATAATAATCAAAACAATATGGTACTGGCACAAAAATAGATCAACGGAACATGATAGAAAGTCCAAAAATAAACCCATGCTTATTTAGCCAATTAAATGTCTTCACTAAATGATGTTGGAAAAACCAGACTACCAATATGCATAAGAATGAAACTGCACCATTTTCTTACACTACACAGAAAAATAAACTCAAAATGGATTAAAGACTGAAATGTGAGACCCAAAATGATAAAACTCCTAAAAGAAAACATAGGCAGTAAACTATTGGGCATCAGTCTTACCAATATTTTTCTGGGTCTGTTTTTTTCAGCAAAGGGAAACAAAGCCAAAATAAATAATGTGACTACATCAAAATAAAAAGCTTCCACACAGTGAAGGAAACCATCATCAAAATGAAAGGGAACTTCCTGAATGGTAAAATATATTGCAATTAATATATCTGATAGGGGTTAATAACCAAAATACATAAAGACCTACAACTTGACAGCAAAAAAATTAAAAAAAAATTAAAAAGGAATCTGATTAAAAAAATAGGCAGAGGATCTTAATAGACTCTGTTCCAAAGAAAATACATTGTAGACCAATAGACACATGAAAAAATGCTCAACATCACTAGTGATCAGGGAAATGCAAATCATAACTACAATGAGATATCACCTCACCCGAGTCAGAATGACTAGAATAAAAAAGACTCACAATAACAAGTGTTAGTGAGGATGTGAGAATATGAAGAAAAAGGCACTCTTGTGCACTGTTGTAAGAAAGTAAACTGGTACAGCCAGTATGGAAAACAGTACAGTTGTTCTTCAAAAAATTAAAACTAGAATTACCACATGATCCATTAATTCCACTTCTGGGTATTTACCCAAAGAGACTAAAAACATTATTTTGAAAAGATTATGCACCCCTGTGTTTACTGTAGCATTATTTACAATAGCCAAATAGGAACTAACCTGTTTCCACTAATAGATGGATAAAGATACACACACATACACACATACATACAATGGAGTCACAGGGATCAAAAATAATTCACAGTGATGAAAATTACAACATAGGGAATATAGTCAATAATATTGTAACAACTCTGTAAGGTGATGGATGGTAACTATACTGACTGTGGTGAGCATTTCGTAATGCAAATAATTGTTAAATCACTATGTTGTACACCTGAAACCAATATAATACTGTATGTCAGCTATATTTTAATTAAAAAAAAAAGGAGTGAGGCCATCATGAGGGCAAGAAGAATAAGATCTGCTTTTGAAGTTGGAAGGGGAATCAGGAGTCATAAGTTATTCAACAGAGCAAGGATTTTAGATTTTTTACAGTGTGATGAGATACTTGATAGAGTGTTATATCTTGGGGCACTATCTTCTGGCCACAAACAGCTTTGTTGAGTAATCTCAACATACTATCCAAATATCCTTTTCTTTGGGCACCACACTATGAAAAGATTGGAAAGCACTGCAAGAGAGTGTTTACTGTTGAGACTTTGATTTAATGTGATTTGGAGTTGCAGGATGTCTCCATTTGTTGGTTTAATGTCCTTCTGTCAACTTGCTTTATTCTATGAGCTAATGCTTGCCTGTTGCAACCTCTCAGTAGTGATTTTCCAGATCTTGTACCATGGATTAAAACCAGCACACATGTGGGGCACCTGGGTTGCTCAGTCAGTTGAGAGTCCGACTTTGGCTCAGGTCATGATCTCGAAGTTTGTGCATTTGAGTCCCACGTGGGGTTCTGTGCTGACAGCTCAGAGCCTGGAGCCTGCTTGGGATTCTGTCTTCCTCTCTCTCTCTCTCTCTGCCCCTCCCCCGCTTGCACTCTGTCTCTGTCTCTCTCGAAAATAAACAAACATTAAAACAATAACAACAACAACGACAACAAGTGTGACACTCCTGAAACTGGCATCTGCTTTGTGCTTGCAAGCCCTTGGCATCTTTTATACATAGGACACTTATTGATGTCAGCTTGTGACCAATGAATTACTCTTCTAAGAGCACGGGTACAGCAATGAAAAAAAAAACATTAAAATTCCTGTCTCTTTATGTTTACATTCAAATGAGGAGATAGGGAATAAATACTCAAAATACTAACAGGTTAGATGGTGACAAGTTTTAGCCAAGGAGAAAAATTAAGCAAGAAAGGGAAATAGTGAATGTAAACTGGATATTTACAGAATTATTTAGGCCATGAAATCCCCAAAAGGTAAAGTACTGAGCAGGAAGGTATCTGGTAAAAGATAATTCCAGGCAGAAGGAAAACAGGAGCAAAATCCTTGGGGCCGGAGATAGGTGCACAAAAGAGAAACAAAGCCAGTGTAGTAATAATAAAGTTGGTATGCAAAAGTTTAGAGAAGTGAATGGGATGGGAGTGGTAGGTGGGCCAAGCTGTGTTAAGACTTTACATTTCACTCATTGATAAACTGGAAATCATTGGAGGGTCCTGAGTAGCAACCCTCTAACTGACCTCTAGAGAACAGATAAAGGTGACTTAGAGGACTGAAGGAAGGAGCACCAGCTACATAATGATTGTCAAGGACATGACACATTTAACTCTTTATGTTATCAAACTTGTTTGTCTTCATATATTATTTAAAAAGTAAGTATCATTCCATTACCATAAAACACAGGTGTTCATGATGGAAAAAACATTGTAGCCAAAAATTGAAAGAGAGAAATCACATAGTCCTAACACAGATAAACAACATTAAAATATTGGTCAATATCTTTCCAGGCCTTTCTCTGTCTCTCACCCTACCAGCTATCTGTGTTTGTAGAGTGTGTGTGTGTGTGTGTGTGTGTGTGTGTCTTTTTACTCTTCACCCCATACTAAAGATTCCTTCACACAAATGTTTGTTCTGAATGATATTGCTATTTCAGTCATGGTTAGCTCTACAAAATAGTAGTTTCAATATGAATTAGTAATCATTGCTCATTTTTAAGCAAATGGACTGTTGCCATTTATCTGCAATAACTAATCATAATAGATTACAAATGTTTTCACATTTCATTAGATGGAACTTGCTTTGCTAGGATTTACAAATATTCACACAAAGATAGAGAATACCTGTGCCTGTACATTTTTTGTTTTTTATTCAATACATATTTTTCATTAAGTCCCACACTAGGTAGAAGCCAGAAGCACTACCTGTGTGAAATAGCATGGAATAATATTAAAATAATATTAAAAATTTAATGAGATACTTGGAATGAGAACTATGTTAAGAATTCTTTCAACTTGTGTTATACTAATATAATCATCCTTCATAAGGTAAATACCAAGGGAAATATTAAGCAAACTGTAAGTGTAAATTAAAAATTGAATAAATTATAAAACTGGCCAACTTACTGATGGAAATTCAAAAAATTAAAATGTTTACTAAAATTTCCTAATTATGATAAAATGTAGTTTTGAGAGAATAAATAAAGAAGCATTATTATCGAGGTGCCTGGGTGGCTCAGTCAGTTAAGTGTCTGACTCTTGATTTTGGCTCAGGTCATGATCTCATGGTTCGTTAGTTTGAGCCCACATCAGGCTCTGTGCTGACAGTGCAGAGCCTGATTGGGATTCTCTCTCTCTCACTCCCTGTCTGTGCTCCTCCCCCACTTGTGCTCTCTCTCATACTAAATAAATTTTATATATATATTTTTTTAAAAAAGAAGTGCTATTATCAATTCTCTAGAATCCTTTCATTTTGTAGCATGCAAAGTGCATCTTATGTAACAAATACAAGATAAAAATTTTGTTTCAGGTAGTCATATGTGAACTAATTAAATAATATGTAAAATATTACAGAAAGTATATGCTTTCCAATGGGGACTATAAAATGCATCACTAAAAGGAAATGTTATAAAATTTATGACTTAGTAGAAATATCTTCAATAAAAATCAACAGACTTTTAGCTAATTGGTTAACTTTCTAGGAGGTATACATGACTTTTCTGATAATCAATATAAAATACAACTGAAGAAAAATTAAGAACCTCCTCTGTTATGACAGTTTTACAGAACTTTATCATTTTCTCAGATTGCTAAGAAGATTACTGGAAAAGTGCTGTGGACTTATAAGATGATAAGAGGTTTTTTTAAAGGCTATTGCTTTTTATTTGAAGGCTTGCAGGTGCAAATAATTCACTGAAGCCTGTACTATGGATTCAATTATTCAATGAAGGAACAAAAAAAGTGAGTCAATACAAAATTCTCTCTATACATGTATGAGTTTACCTACAAAAACTGGCATACATGAATGTAAATACAGACACTTATCCACAAAAGAAAAAAATATGGATATGTAACAGTATTAAACATATATATGTATGAATGTATGTGTGTATATTTGTATGTGTGTGTGTGTGTGTGTGTGTGTGTGTGTGTGTGTGTATGAAATATATATCAAAATGGATGGGGGTAAAATACAGTCTATTTCTCTCCTTACCTTCATACTTATTCATTATTTAAATATTAATATATTCTGAATATTTCTAGGGTAGATATGCAATGCCATGTCAATAAATGGTCAATGAATATTTACTGAATACTTGTTGATAGCAAAAATATCATTGAATAGAATATTTTTATTTCTACAAGTCTATTTTTAATTAAAAATAATAAAACACTATTTTGAGAATTGCATTCCTAAAATTAAACTGCAAGCAAAATTTTCCTTGATTTATGATTAATTTTAGTTCAAGTGTTTTAATTTTTGGTCAATATAAAAAGTTTATCACTAATATCCCGGAGTCATTTTTTTGTGACTCTAACAACAAAAATTAACTAGATGCTAAAAATAATATATGAATACAACACACGGATGTCAATATGCAATTGCAACTGCACTGTCAATATGAAATTACACATGAAATCCTTTGTATAGAAAAATAACATTTAAAACAATATACCAGGGTATAGATCTAAGAAGGGAAATATTAAAATAACATGATTTAAATAATTTTTTCCTATGGTCTCTAAATTTAGAGCTTTGAAAGAATACTTAAAATAGGATTAATACTCGATTTTCTGTCTGGGTGGGTCTCAAGGGTGTTTCGAGAATGTAATATGTATATGATTCAATTCTGGGGTCTAAAGGGGCCAGGTAGAAGCACATGTAAAAATACCCTATAATCAAAATGTATTTCCCTAGATACTTTAACTCAAACATTGTCATGAGAAAGAGATGGGCTGAAAACAGAACTGTTCATAGGTAACCTTGGAGAATATGATAGGCTACTTTGAGCTAAAAGAGACTCAGTTCTGAGTCAGTTTTAACAAGGGAAACCAGAGAAATAGAGTGTCTAGCAGTATGACATGATGGTGCTTCCCCAGGCAGAAAAATAACACCATGAGAGAGTAAACAAGTCCCTTTGTTATTTTCCTGAAAAGTGCTATAAAACATCTCAGTTACCAATAGATTTCAGTATTAGTAACTACCATCTAAAGAAGGGTTTATTAGCCTTGGCCCTATTGCCATGCAGGGCTGGATAATTGTTTGTTGTGGGGAGCTTTCTTGTGCACTGTGGGATATTAAGCAGCATCCCTGGCATCTACCCACTAGGTTACAGTGGTATCTTCCAATTGTGACAATCAAAAATATCTCCAGACATTGCCCAGTGTCCCTGGGAAGGGTAGGAGATGTGGTGAGCAGGGAATTGCTTCTAGCTGGATATCACTGCTCTAAATAGGATAATAAAAAAGAATTAACATACGTTACCTACAGATTTTTTTTTCTGGCTCTCTCTCTTAGTTTGATTTAATATTTTCCTTTCACACATTTGCTCTGCCATTTTTATAAACACTTACTTTCATACTGAATCAACAAAAATAAAGTCTTTAATCATTTCTGATCTATGCTTCATGAAAATCTCCTTTACCAGTAAATTTTTCTGAAATGTGACTTAAGGTGTAGTTTTTCTTGATATTCCATAAAAAAGGGACAGTTATGTTTTATCCCTACTCATGAGAGTAAAGTGAGAGAAGAAGGATGTGTGTGTGTGTGTGTGTGTGTGTGTGTGTGTTTCTCCAAATTAACATTTGGAGAATCCCTAGAGAGGTATCCCACTATGACTGGAAAAGTTAGCTTAAACATTAGAGTTCACGTGTAATAAAAACTTCAATACTTCCTCCTTAGAAAATCTAACTTCTGGTTGCAATAATAAAAACCAGAATAATGAATTTAGAAAAATTCAGAACAATATCCAGAATATTGCTAAAAGCTTCCAAATGTGTCTATACGAAGCCAGATATCAAATTCTATTTCTTTTTGCAAGACATACCAAGAGTTAATAAAATGTGGCTTTTTATAACATTTCTTCATTAATATTTACAAAATATATTTCTTTTTAAAATTGTATTTGATTTCTAACAAACCTTGTGAACCTTGCAAAGAATATGATGCCAGTAGAATTTATGAAAAGTTAGAGAAGAACATTTTACCCCCACTTTTAGTACTCTTCTTTCTTATTTTATAAAAGGAAGAAAAGTAACTAAAAAATGTCTTTTACTTTATGAAACTTTTTCTGTTGAAAAAAGGGGTATGCCCTTCATAGCACTTTCCCCTCTTCTGGCCCAAAGAACTCTCAATGGAATTCCTTGACAAACTTTTCAGTTACTAAGTACTTTCTACAAAAGTACATTGTATTACGTGGCAATGAGAAAAAATGAAATATGGCCTTTTGTAGCAACGTGGATGGAACTGGAGAGTGTGATGCTAAGTGAAATAAGCCATACAGAGAAAGACAGATACCATATGTTTTCACTCTTATGTGGATCCTGAGAAACTTAACAGGAACCCATGGGGGAGGGGAAGGAAAAAAAAAAAAAGAGGTTAGAATGGGAGAGAGCCAAAGCATAAGAGACTGTTAAAACTGAGAACTGAGGGTTGATGGGGGGTGGGAGGGAGGAGAGGGTGGGTGATGGGTATTGAGGAGGGCACCTTTTGGGACGAGCACTGGGTGTTGTATGGAAACCAATTTTTCAATAAATTTCATAAAGCACAAAAAAAAAAATAAAAATAAAAAAGTACATTGTATTACCTCTCCTTGGACAAGAGTGCTAGATGAAAAGCTAAGTGTTAAGGTCACACTCTCATTTCTTTTATGCTTTAACAAATCCAGAACTATTGAGAGATAAGGCATTGATTCATTAACCCTTTGCAGTGAGGTGGTGAGCCATTAGGATTCATGATATCAATTGTCCTGAGAAATCACACTCACGGACTTATTAGTAAGATGAAATTTATAATTTCATTATAAATGAAATTATAAATTATAATTTATAAATTATATAATTTATAAATTATAATTTATAATAATTTATTATATAAATGTTATATTTATATAAATATTATATAAATGTTATAATTTATAATTATAACATTTGTTTTCCCAACTATATCACATGCGAAATTTATAATTTCATTACTCTCTACCAATCCTGAGTGAAATCTGGTTTTATACTCCTTCCCTCTTACTAAAGTTCTATCCCAGGTGCATAGGAGATACCCAACAAATGATCCCTGAATGAAAGTCGGTGATAATGAGAGATCTCACACTTGTCTGTGATGAACAATTCTAACCATATTTATGAAAGTTGGAAATGTAACATATGGTTGCCTCAGAGAGTAGGGCAGAAGAGAGCACCAGAGTAGCATGTCAGCTCTGTTTCAATTACATGTAGGATAAACAAACAGAGACTCCACGGTGCAATCATATTGCTTTCAAGAGTACCCTGGAGTCAGCTAAAAGTGGTTATCTCCATACCCAAGAACCAGGTTATGCAGGCGGAAACCTTGCTGTTTTAATTACCATGTATGCTTGTTAAAAGACTATAAATATGCTTCTTGCTCTACAGTTCTACAGAAGCTTGTACAAAGAACAGAGGTGACTTCCAACCTCCCCTTCTGAATCAAATGGCTAGAGCTGTGCTAATTCAACATGTATTCATTTTTAAAGTTTCTATATTTGATTACTAGGTTATGATATTAGAATGCAGCAGCATAATTCAGTTTTCTTCATGAGAGCCTATACCAGAAGATGTAGTTGGTAAATAAAAATACATTATGTAGTTGGTAATAAAAATACGTTTCAGTCTCCAACAAGTTAAGTTAGTCTCAGGAAAAAAATTATAAGGCTTCACTCTGATAACTCAGAAATGTAGATGCTCCAATGATAAAAGGAAATTCAAGCTAATTCAGTCTGAGGCATTAATACGTAACACAAAACAACAAAATGTCATAAAAAATGTCTATTGTCTTTTTTTCTCTTTACTTTCTCTTTTTATCAAAATATAATGTTAATTGGGGTCCTATGGAATAGTCTCTCAATGAAATCAAAGCATCATCGCTGCTTTTTGCACCTTTCCGGTAAGCACTCTTCTATCACTGTACCTGGCAGAGAGGTGTGGTGTGATAATGGGCTTAGTCTCTGGTGTCAGACTAACATGGGGCACACTTAGTACTTGTTGTGAAATCAGGTCAGTTATTTATCTTCTCTAAACCACCATGTTTTTGTCTATAGAGCAGGAATAATGACAGGGCCTGCTACTTACAGTTGTTAGGGGTACTGAATGAGGTGAAAACACCATAGAGTGGAAATTACAGTTGTTTTGCTTACTGGGTATGCCCAACACCTACACAGGTAACTGGTATATAACATACTCATTACATATTTTGTCAAATAAATGAATGTATGAAATGCATGGCATTTAGCTTACTGCATTGTAATGATTTGTTTTCCCAACTATATCACATGAGAACTAAACATGTAACTGCAGGAAGACATTTAACTATTATTTGTGTACTCAGAGTGCTGCGCTTCACCCCCTGTAGTGACAATAATCATGACCACACACTCCCTTATTTACTACAATGTTTTCTGATTTTCCAGTGGTTACTATACTTAACCAGTTGGAGAATATGATATTCTTTCAAGTTAAATTTTTACTGATGTGTTTTTTGTGTTATTCAGGCCTATTTAATTATTGCTTTATTCCTATTAAAGTTGAAGGCATTTTTAAATGTCTGATGGGACTAAACAGGGTTAAACTGGGTTCCTATGCAGCACAGTTGTTCATATAAACAGACATAAAATGTGTTCTTTACATACAGAAATAAGAGAATATAGAAAAGTGAGCAGAAAATATTGGAAAGCACTGTGTGCCTGTGTCTGATACTCAGAGGTATTTCGTAAGTATCTCTTCTCTTCTTCTATAAAAATCTGTAAAATAATCCTAGAAATCAATAAGCTGATAGGAAATCTCGAATTGTGCTAAAATACACGATATTTCTGAAATTACCACATCTCACAGTAGACATGTTTGTTATGGTAATTATAACAACATTAAAAGGCATTGTGACTGCACCTATGTATTCTAACAATCTCTACTCATTTGTGGTTGGTTGGTATGTCATTTTATATGATTTTATCTCCCAGGGCTCAACACATTTTAAGCTAGCAAACATTTGCTAAATAATATTTTAAAAATAATGTTAATTCATACAAATCATGATTTCTTAGGAGAGTTTGGTTGATGAATCAAACTTATACTCAACCCAGTATTCTAAGTATTTCACCTCATTCTATTTTTTTTTTTTTATTTTATTTTTTTAGTTAAAATTAAGTAGAATGGAGACTAGAGACTTCTTTGGGCAGACAAAAAGTTCACATAAATTAGAACTAAATCTATCTCATTTCATAACCATAATTGAAACTTAAACCTAGGTTATTTCTTGTAAATGCCTCTGAAAGTATAAAAGAAACTTAAGTCAACCTTCCCAAAAATGGTATGAAAAAGTCACTTAATCTCCTGCCATCTGGAAACATCTATTGTAATAACCAATTGTTGTAAAGGGTAAACAACCTCATTTTCACTTTTAAGCCATCCTATAACTTCATGCCTTGGCGCTTCACAGCAGTCTTTGAATTTGAAGGCTCCCAGTTTAGAAACTGTTCTTATATGCACCATAAACTCTTATTAAATACTGTTTATTGATTTAGTGGTTTTATTTTTGCTTTTTTTGACACTTCTAACACATAAAAATTGCTTAAGAATGTCAAAATCTATGTTTTAAAACTTGGGAAATTAATTACTGATGAACAGTGGGAATTAGCATCTTTTTAAATTTTGTGTAGTTAAAATGCTATTGATAAGATTTGAAATCGTGACAGTAAAACACAGACTGAAAATGCTTCTACTATTTACAAATTTTCTTTTCATCCTGTATAAATATTTTAAAAGTATAAATGTGAATAAAATTCTGAGAACACAAAATGTTTTTCTAACATTTTGATTAATGCTTTCTTCCAACTTACATAATTATTTTCTAATAATTTATTCTGATAATAGATTTTAAAAAGATCATCCTAAAAATATCAGAATCCAATTTAGTATCTATACATATATATTGTAATTATTTTTAGACTAAACTGAAAGTGGGGCACCTGGGTGGCTCAGTAGGTTGAGCATCCACTTTGGCTCAGGTCATGATCTCATGGCTCAGAAGTTCAAGCCCTACATCGGGCTCTGTGCTGAAAGCTTAGAGCCTGGAGCCTGCTTTGGATCTGTGTCTCCCTCTCTCCCTGCCCCTCCCTCCCTCACGCTCTGTCATTCTCTCTCACAAAAATAAACATTAAAAAATAAAATTTAAAAAAATTGAAAAAAAAACTGAAAGTAAGTGACAGCTTTGGTAATGCTACCATACTGACATAATGAAGGTTGACCTATTTGTCTTATGATGAAAATAGTTTGAATCAATTAGTATAGTAGGAATCAGCAAATTAATAATGGGCTGGAAGTAAATAATGCCAATAATTTCACTTTATCCTAAGTGGTAGGAAAACACATTTAGAAAGATGAAATTGATTTGCTTACATATGAAAATTCCCAAAGACACTTTTCTCATTAAGTAAAAAATGTGAATCATGTACCGTGAGAATTGAATGAGACCATGTTTTTTATATCATAAAGGTTGAAAATATGATACATGATTTAGGAGAAAATATGGAAAGCCTTTAACACTAAATTAGAGGGCAAAAAACTTACATGAAATCTATTTGTTTTGGTTGAGGCAAATTATCTATTTCTAGATAAAGCATAACATATTGTTTGGGAATAAGAAAGCCATTTTTGTTCACACATTTAAAATGTTATACTTGTCACTTAAAATCTCCAGAGATATTTACAGAAGAAAAATGTGCCTAATGATAAGGTTGTAAGGAGGTAAATGACTAAAAAATGTTGTTAGAATAACATTGTCACCATGAATTATTCTGACAAGTACAATACTAACAGTTAGAAATACATTGTGAAGTAGCCTTGAAAAAACTCTATTATAGATATGGGGATGATCATTTATTTAAAAAATAAAGTTAAAATAAGCTGAAATAAGGCTGAGATAACATCGACAAATCCTAGGCAAATCAGTAGACTGTTGATTATAAGCAGAAATATTTTTATAAAAAATAGAAATACTTGAAAAACTAATGGAAAGATTGCAATATACCTGAAGAATATGGTGTAAGTAATATGTTTATGTCATATCTTAAAAACTGAGATAGCATTACGTACATGTGACATTTTAAGGAGAAGGTATTCACAGGTTTACAAATTTTTGAATTAAGTTTTTCTCAAAAACTGATGGAATCAAAGGATTTTTATGTCAGCATATTTACCAAATGATAATTTTCACATTTTAATTAAAAGCAGATTAGTTCAGGGGTCCCTGGGTGGCTCAGTAGGTTAAGCGTCTGACTCTTGGTTTCAGCTCAGGTCATGATCTCACAACCTACTATGATATCAGAAAGACCCTGTGCTGGACCCTGCACTGACAGCACAGAGCTTGCTTGGGATTCTCTCTCCTTCTCTCACTGCTCTTACCCTACTGGTGCTCACTCTCTCTCTCAAAATAAGAACAAACATTAAAAAAAAAAGGTTAGTTCAGAAAAAAGTATAATAGGCATTGGTGCTGTTTGTCAGTGTTTTTTGGTTTTCCCACTTCTGGGCACATGGTTGGTGCGTGCTTGCTGCTCCCTTACCTATGACCATATGACTCACTTTGTTTTGACCAATAAGATGTGAGAAGTGTTATGAGCCACTTCTGAATGGAAATTTAATATCTGATGTACAATTTGTGACTTACTCTCTTTCCCTCAAAGGCTGCAACATAACATACAAAGATTGTTCCACTAAACTGAGTCTTACAGTGAGGGCAGGCAGGTGCCTGTTGGCCAGCAATAGATATATAGCTTAAGTGAGCAATCAATTCATCAATAAATGATGTTAAAGTCACTAAAATTTGGGAATTGTTGTTTCTTCAGCATAACCATGGATTCAGTTTATTTCACTCTATTTGGGGGGCTGTACAGTATAATGATGAAGGATCTATATCCTGGAATCAAGACTGCTTGGATTCATATCCCAGATTCATCACCATGTATTTGATATTAACTTGGGAATTTTATGTCAACTTGTTATGCCTCAATTTCCTCCTTTATAAAATGAGAATAACAATAGAATCTATCTTATTTTGTTTAAGATTAGATGAGTCAACACACACAGAGCACTTAAACATTTACTTGGCATGTAGTAGTACCTAATAAATATTAGCCATTATTCTTTCCATCTAAAAGAACTCTAGCACCTTGCATTTGCTTATGATTGTAATGTCACTATAACTGTTCATAATTATCGTTGTAAAAATGAAATGTAATAGCTGCCTTATTAGAATTTTAGTTTTATTGTCTTTTTTTAGAAGCATCACACTCCAGAATGATGCATATATGCTATTTCTCTATTAAACAGAATATTTGATTTATAATCATATTATCTCTTCTAATTCTGATAAAGAAGAGTGAGTACAATATGAGAGCAATGATACCAATACTATTAGCCATCATCATTTGGAACATATTTATTTTACCCCTGGTATTAGTAGACCAGCATATTCCCAGGGACAGCAGCACAAGTAGACTCAGCATGAATGACAGAAAGCATTGTGGACTAAGACTCTGAAGACTAACCCTGTGGTTGGGAGGCAGCTTTGCTGCCTTCAGCTTCTCAGTCCCTGTTACGGTTTTCCAACACTTTTGCTACCCTGAAAATCACTGTGGTAAAGCCTACTGACATCAGCTCTTGAGAGTCTAGACACTTAGAGAACAAAGAATATGAATACAACTCTCTTTAGTACCCCTCTTAGGCCCATAAGGATTTACATTTCAATTCTGAATATAGTTGAGCATGTCTTTGCTCTGTAAAACAAAATAAAACAAAACAAAAACCAAACAAACATACAGAACCTGAAAATAGTACTTCAGTCTACACTCTGATAAGTGTTCTGTTGTGACTTTGGACAAGTAAGTAAACATTTTGAATCCATTTTCTGTTAAGTTGTGTAAGTACATCTGTAAAGCAAGGAGGATGAATTAAATTACCTCTAACCACCCCTCCACCCACCCCCCGCATTTTTAAAGAGGACTGAAAAATCCTATACAATATATTCTATATTTTAAAGAGTTAATACCTCACTTGGGGTGATAAGAGTAGCACACATGAAATAGCCATGGATAAATTCAAATATTCCATGATTCACCTACAAGGCTATAGAGAAGTGTGTTTTAAAGTGCAGGTTCTGGGTCTGGCAGACCTATGCTTAAATGTAGCTTAGTAACTTTCTAGTTGTGTGATTTGGGCAAGTTACTTAATTTCCCTGTATTTCAGTTTTCTTGCTTGCAAAGGATACCACATAGGAATAGCTAGCTCACAGACTTTTATGAGGATTAAAACATTTAAAATATGTAAAGCCTTTAGAACAGCACTTGACACACAGAGCCAAAAATGTTAGCCATCAGTGAACTATAGAGGGCTTTAAAGAAGATAGAATTCAATTATGCCTAAGGAAGCCAAGTTATATGCTGCGGTGGAATAGGGAAAATAAAATTTGTTTTCTTCTTCATGTGAAAAAGCAAGAGAGAAGACATAGCTCTACTGGTTCAGAGAATGATGTCAGTAAAGGCACTGAGACTTGTGAGTAGAAATAACACATTCTGTTTGTGAAACAGCAGGAAAACATACAAATCACGCTGCAAATGTTAGATTCAGTTTTTCTTATCTGTGTTTTCTCTTAAGAGAATTTTCTACTATACTTTTTGATACAAACTAAATGGGAGAAAATGAAGTATAAAAAGGATAGACACTTCATAGGCATAAAACTATATCCAAAACATTTTGTTATTTATATTGTATTTTATATTCAGTAAAATATATAATGAGGTATATATATCATAACTAGAAGGACACAAAGAGAGCATATACTCTATTCTAATTAACTGAATGCATTACTGCTCCAGTGTGAGTAATTTTGTATAAATAGCAAATGGAAACAAAAAATAAAATGAGTAAATACTTATAATTTTAAATATGATATATAACATTAAAAAATGGACTATTCTCCTATTTTATAGCATACATCCAGAATGTTTTTAAAAGTAACTTTTGTTTTTTTAATTTTTTTTTAGTATAGTTGACCCACAATGTTATCTTTGTAAAGGAATTTTACTTTTTTTTTCCAACCGAATCATGAAATTCTTGACTTTCAAAAATTGCAATTCTTGAAAGCTTGCCTTAAGTGAGAAATAAAAGGAAACAAAAAGGTAATCTCCAAGAAAAGCAATCTTCTATCTCTTGCCTCAAACTGTGTTTTGAAACATTCAAAACACAGATGAAAAACCAAATATATAACTGCAATCTTGGTCAGATATACTTTTTCTTACAAGGCATTTTTTTAACAATTAAAAAGAAATGAAAATTCCAGGAGACTGGGTTGACCATTCCATTCCAATCGAATATCACTCTCAGAATAACTGGTGGCAATGGAACAGGTGAGGAGGAGGAATTAAAGCAACTGACTTTTCTCCACAGAAGGAAAAAAGGGAAGTAACCTTGTCTAATTGGCACGGACATGAAAACTAAATCTCCAGAAAAATAACCTAATAATACTTCCTAGGAAAAGAGTCTTTATATGGAGTTTTTAATAGAGGTCCCTGATTAAGGATTGATTTGAAAAACAAATTTCAAAATCTATGGATTTATGAGCACAGCTCCCTTTGAAAAATGTCATTGTTGGAATATAAAATAGAGGTGTTTCATGGATGAAACATTCTTTCTTCCCTGTGTGGTAACTCCACAAAACCTCATTTAGATATCTGATCTTTTTATTCTGGACCAGAGAGTGGGTGTTCAGTGTGAGATGAAAGAGTTTGGAGAGCTGTCCCTCTTTCATCTGAGCTTTTTTTGTCAAAACCTTTCAAGTAATTAGTAAAGCTTGATATTGGGTAAGATCTATGATTTGTATTCGTCTAAATGGACAGTCTGATCCTTTGTGTTAGCTTATCAGATATTGCATATTCTTTTTCACTAAAAACCAACAATAAATTTCTAATGGATAATGTATATGTGAAATTCTACTAGATGCTTTCTACTTTTTATATCAAATTAATTTAAAAAAAATTGGGGGGTTTCTAAAGCTCACCTTCTGGTAACAGAGCATTAGAAAAACAATATTTAGTATCAATTTATGCATATATAAATGTTTATTCATTCTGTATTTCCGTTAATGAAATGGATAGGGTAGCTTTTAAGATATTTGTCATTAATTTTTAGGGTCCTATTCTTTAAAAAAAGTTTTGTTAATGTTTATTCATTTCTGAGAGACAGAGAGAGACAGAGCATGAGTGGGGACGGGCAGAGAGAGAGGGAGACACAGAATCTTAAGTAGGCTCCAGGCTCCGAGCTGCCAGCACAGAGCCCGATGCAGGGCTTGAACCCACGACCGTGAGATCATGACCTGAGACAAAGTTGGACGCCCAACTGAATGAGCCACCCAGGTGCCCCTAGGGTCCTATTCTTAAAATTCATGTAGCCACAACCAAATGGCAGTCAGATGATAGAGATCTCCAACAACATAAATCATAAAATTGTGTAAAAATTTTACTGAAGTATAAATTGAACACTAAATAAACAACAACACAATAACTTCTTAAAACATATTATACAAACCATGAGGTAAACAAAATTAAAATTTGTGTAGAATATTTATTACTAAGTGAAGTTACTTGTTCTTTTAAGTTGACTCTGCTATCCTTAGTGGGAAAAGGTACAAATAAATCTCTTTCCAGGTCAGAAATCTTGCCAGCCCTATGAAGAAGAAACTTCCATGAAGAACCTGAGTAGGAGGGCATGACATCTATTCCCTCTCCACAGACATTATATTCAAAATTTATGAATACACAAGCCTTTCAGGTTGTTATCAAAGTTTAAGTTATTGGCTATTTTTCCTCACAGGGGGAAAGAATATTGCATATCATAATGGTAATTACTGTTCCACCCCCCCCCCCCAAAAAAAAGCACCAAGGGGTAGAGATTTATTTTAGAAATAATAATCATACATAACATGGTATAATATGGCAAGACAGGAAGACCCTGAATTTACTTTCTCCACAGACACAACACATCTAAGCCTATTTATAGAGCAATTCCTCCTGAAAAACAGAGGGCTGACTGAACAAAATAACACAGGGAGAGAATGGCAATAGAGACAAAGATGTGGTAATGAAGGGAACTCCCACCTCCAACACTCCTGGAAATGCAGGGGGAGGGATACCACTGAGGGGACTGGGAGCAGATATGTCTGCCCTGGGCACAGAAAAGAAGCCATAGTGTAAAAGAGCAGGTAGTGTTGAAAATATGCAGCCTTAGAACTCCCACCACAGAGAGGGGGGAGCTGCTGGAACACTATGGTTTACATGCATCCTATACCTTGGTAGTGCAGATGGCAGCAGGGTCCAGGCACCATACTCAGCCTGCCACCTTAGCAAGACCCGGGCCTCTAGCCTACACCAGCCCCAGATACCTTGGAGCTCAAACAAACAAACAAACAAACAAACAAAAAACATAGTTTAAAGCAAACAAACAAAAAAACTAGAATATAGAAGAATGAGACCCAGAACCATATCAAATGGAGGGGGAGCTACTGGAACTTTCTCTGGTTTGGCAGGGGTGGGGGCATAGTGAGCATCATGGTTTATGTTCCCCTTCCACCTTGATAGCATGGACAGGAGCATGGTCTGGGTACTCTAACTAACCTACCACCTCAGTGAGCCCTCGGTCCCTGGACCACACCAGCCCCAGCTATCCCACCAAGCCAGCCCCAGTGTGGCAGACATAGGGACACCCCTTTTCAGCACTCACTACAGTTCCAGCTATCACATCAAGGTGACACAGGTTCAAAGCACTATGGAACACTCCAGACCTGTACCACTTTGGATCCAGACAGCTTGCTAGGGCACCTCCAGCACAGAGTGCCCCAAGACCTCCTGATTCACACCTGCTTTTTGGCTCCAGACGCCTCACCTAGGTGTCCCCAGCACTGTGTACCCTAGGATACCCCAGTTTGCAAACACTTCAGCTTCATTTACCCTGCCATCCTCCCACTGCATGGAAAGCCCAGGGAGCATCCTGGTCCATGCTCATTTCATCTTTGGCTGCCCTGCCAGGGTGTTCTCTGCACAGAGATCCCAGAGACTGTCCAGTCTCATGCCTACTTCAGCTCCACCTAACCAAGGCAGCCTCAGCACAGAATGCCCTGCAACACCAGCCCATGACAATCACAACAGATCATTCCATCCAAAAACAGCAGAATACACATTCAAGTACACATAGAACATTTTCCAGAAGAGATCACATATTAGGCCACATAAAAAAGTCACATTGATTTAAGAAGATTAAAGTCATGTCATGCATCTTTCCCAGCCACAATGGCATGAAACTGGAAATCAATCAGAAGAAAACATAAATGGAAAAAACACAAACACACAGAAGGTAAACAACATGCTATCAAACAACCAACAAAGAAATCAGAAGGAAATTAAAAAAAAATACATGGAAACAAATGAAAATGAAAACACAATGGTCCAAACCTCAAAAAATAAGAAAATGTTCTCTTTTTTTTTTTTAGAGTTTTTTTTAAATTTATTTTGAGAGAAAGTGAGAGGAAGTGGGTGAGGGGTAGAGAGGAGAGAAAGAGAATCTCAAGCAGGACCCACACTATCAGTGTGCACAGCCCAATGCAGAGTGGAACTCATGAACTGTGAGATCACGACCCAATCCTAAATCAAGACTCACATGCTTAACCAACTGAGCCACTCAGGTGCCCCAAACAAGAAAAATTTCAAGTGAACAATTTAATTTGAAGGAACTAGAAAAAGGAAAAAAAAGCCCAAGAACAGTAGAAGGAAGGGAATAACAAACATAACGCTCTGATAAACATATCAGAGCATAAATAAATGAAACAGAGATGAAAGAAAGAAAAAGAAAGAAAGAAAGAAAGAAAGAAAGAAAGAAAGAAAGAAAGAGGGAGGGAGGAAGGAGAAAAGATAAAAAAATAAGAGCTGGTTTTTTGAATTGATAAACAAAATTTGTAAACATTTAGCCAGACTCATCAAGGAAAAAAGAGAAATTATTCAAATAAATAAAACCAGAAATGAAAGAGAAGTAACAATTGGCACCACAGAAATACAAAGGATTTTAAGAGAACTCAATGAAAAGTTATATACCACAAAACTGAACTAGAAAAAAAATGGAAAAAGTTACTAGAAACGTACAATCTCCCAAAATTAAATGAGAAAGAATGAAAAAATATGAACAGACCAATTACTAGTAACAGAATTGAGCTGGTCATCAAAAAACTACCACAAACAAAAGTCCAGAATCAGATGGATTCACAGGTGACTTATAACAAACATTTAAAGAAGAGTCAATACCTACTTTTCCTCAAACTATTCCAAAAGGTAGAAGAGGAAGGAAAGCTTCCAAACCCATTCTATGAGGCCAGCATTACCCTCATACCAAAAACACAGACACTACAGGCCAATAACCCTCATGAACATACATGCAAAAATCCTCAACAAAATGTTGGCAAATCACATTCAATAATTCATTAAAAAATTATTCACCATGATCAAATAGGATTTACACCAGCTGATCCAAATCTATAAATCAATTAACACCAAAATGAAAGATAAAAATCATATGATGATCTCAATAAATATAGAAAATCATTAGACAAAATTCAACATTCATTCCTGATAAAAACCCTCAACAAAATGGAGTTAGAGGGAACACACCTCAACATGATGAAAGCTGTATGTGAAAACTACACAGCTAACATCATACTCCATGGAGAGAAGCTGAGAAAATTTTCTCTATGGTCAGGAACAAGAGAAAGATGTACACTTTTACCATTTTTATTCAAATAGTCTTAGAAGTCCTAGCTACAGCCATCAGACCACAAAAAGAACTAAAAGTCATCCAAACTGGTAAAGAAATTTGAACTGTCTCTAGTTGCAGATGATATGATACTATACATACAAAATCCCAAGGTCTCTACCTAAAAACTATTAGAAATAATAAATGAAATCAGTAACGTTTCAGGACACAAAATTCAGTTGCATTTCTATACACTAACAAAAAAGTAAAAAAAAAGAGAAATCAAGAAAACAATTCCATTTACAATTGCACCAAAAATAATACCTAGAATAAACTTAACCAAGGAAGTGAAAGACCTATACTCTGAAAATTATAAAATACTGATGAAAGCAATTCAAGATGACATAAAAACAAAATGAAAAGATCTACTATTCTCATGGATTGGAAAAATTACTATTGTTAGGATGTCCATAGTAACCAATGCAGCCTACAGTTCAATGTAATAAATATCAATAGCATTTTTACAGAAGTAGAATAGTCCTAATATTTGTATGAAACCACGTAAGACCTTGAATAGCAAAAGCCATCCTGAAAAAGAACAAAGCTGGAGGTATCACAAATCCAGATGGCAAGACATATTACTCAGCTGTAAAAATCAAAACAGAATAGTGCTGGCACAAAAACAGACATAGATCAATAGAACAGAATAGAGAGTACGGATATAAAACCATGCTTATATGGTCAAATAGTCTACAACAAAGGACGCAAGAACATACACTAGGAAAAAGATGGTCTGAAAAACTTGTCAGCTATATGCAAATGAAGAACCTGGACCATTTTCTTACATCACACACAAAAACTCAAAATGGAGGTGCCTGGTTGGCTCAATCAGTAGAGTATGCAACTTTCAATCTTTGGGTTGTGAGTTCAAACCCAAAATTGGATGTGGAGATTATTTAAAAATAAAATCTTAGGGGTGCCTGGTGACTCAGTTGGTTAAGCATCCGACTCTTGATTTCAGCTCAGGTCATGATCTCATGGTTTGTGAGACTGAGCCCTGCATTGGGCTCTGCATTGACAGTATGGGGACTGCTTGGGATTCTCTGTCTTCCCCTCTCTCTGCCCCTCCCTCCTTCAAAATAAATATTTAGAAATAAATAAATATCTTAAAATAAATAAATAAATAAATAAATAAATAAATAAATAAATAAATAACAAAATAAAACTCAAATGTATTAAAGACCTAAATGTGAGCTGTGAAGCCATAAAACTCCTAGATAAAACAGAGGCAATAATTTCTTGGATATCAGCCATGGAAACATTTTTGTGGATATATCTCCTCAAGAAAGAGAAATAAAAGCAAAATAATTTTTAAGTGTATTTATTTACTTTGAGAAAAAGAGAGAGAGTGGGAAGATACAGAATCCCAAGCATGCCCTGCACAGGCAGCTCAGAGACCAACTTGGGGCTCAAACTCACAAACCGTGAGATCATGACCTGAGCCAAAACCAAGAGTCAGATGCTTAACCAACTGAGCCACCCAGGCAACTGCAAAAATGAAATATTGGGATTACATTATAAAAAAGCTTTTTTTAAAAAAAATGTTTATATTAAAAGAGAGAGAGAGAAAGAGAAAGACTGAGCTACTCAGGCACCCCTAAAAGTTTTGCACAGCAAAAGCAATCATCAACAAAATGAAAAGGTAACCTACTCAATGTTAGAAGATATTCATAAATGGCATATCCTATAAAAGGTTAATACCCCCACTATATCAAGAACTTATACAACTCAATATCCCAAAAAAATCGAATTAAAAATAAGCAGAGATCTGACTGGACATCTTCCAAAGGAGGCAAACACATGGCGAACAGACACATGAAAAAATGCTCAACATCATTAATTATCTTGGAAATGCAAATCAAAACCACATTGAAATATTATCTCATACCTGTCAGAATGGCTAGAATCAAAAAGGCAAGAAATAGCAAGTGTTGGTGAGGATGTGGAGGAAGAGCAACCCTTATTCATTGTTGGTGGGAATGTAAATTGGGGCAGCAACTGTGGAAAACAGTATGGAGGTTACTAAAAAAATTAAAAATAGAAGCTTATACCTGAAACTACTATAACAGTATGTTAACTGAAATTAAAATAAAATAAAATAAATAAAAATAGAAATGTCTTATGGCCCAGTAATTCTACTACTGGGTATTTACTCAAAGAAAACAAAAACATTAATTGAAAAGATACATGCACTTCTATGTTTACTGCAGCATTATTTACCATAGTCAAGATATGGAAGCAACCCAGTGTCCATCAATAGATGCATGGAGAAAGATGTGCTACACACACACACACACACACACACACACACACACACACACACACTGGAATATTACTTGAACATAAAAATAATGGGATCTTGCTATTCATGACAACAAGGATAGACCTGGAGCATATCATGCTAATTGAAATAATTCAGACAAAGAAAAACAAATACTATATAATTTCACTTGTATGTGGAATCTAAAACACAAAACAAATGAATAGGCAAACAAAAAGAAACAGACCCATAAATACAGAGAACTGATGGTTCCCAGAAGGAAAGGGGGGGATAGGCAAAATGGATAAAGGGGAGTGGGAGATATAGCCTTTCAGTTATGGAATGAATATATCACTGGAATAAAAGGTACCACATACAGAATATAATCAGTGGTATTGTAATAGCATTGTATGGTGACAGATGGTCGTTACAATTGTGGTGAGCACAGCATAACATATAGAGTTGTTAAATCACTAAGTTATACACCTGAAACTAATGTAACATTTTTTGTCAACTATAGTTCAAGAAAAAAAAATGTTAAGATAGCATAGAACTACATTTAGAGTTCCTGTAGGAACATATAGGCAAAAAAATACAACATTAAAAGCATCCTTTTTTAAAATTTGACATTTCCACCTCTAGCAGCAAGTTAAACATGGGAAAGAAAGTACATTTTGTTTTCTAAATAAACAGAACTTCAAAACAACATCAAATTTAGGTAATTATGAAAAATGTTACCATTTTTAAAACTTTAGCAAGGAAGTTATGTGTGTCATAACAAAATCTTACGTGTGTAATAACATACTTATTTTAGACTCTTCATTAAAAAAATACAAACAGCTATGTGTCATAAATCTAACTGGGAATAAGTTACCTACATTTTTTAAAAGAGGTGAACAGTTTTAATATTTTTTGTTTTATTTGTTTGTTTATTTATTTATTTTAGAGAAAGAGAGACAGAGAGAGAGAAAGAGTGCGTGTGAGAAGGGGAGAAGGGCAGAAGGAGAGGGAGCAAAAGAATCTCAAGTAGTTTCCACACTCAGTGCAGAGCCAGCACAGGGCTCAAACCCAAAACCCTGGGATTATGACCTGAGCCAAAATTAAGAGTCAGAAGCTCAACCAACTGAACCAACCAGGCAGGCGCCCTTAAGTTGCCTATATTTTAAAATATGATAAACAAAAACATTTAACATGCATATATTATAGAGCATGACAAATTAAATTTTCATGATTTAAAATATAGATAAAATGTGTTAATAAAACTATTTTCTTGGCTCATATGTTATACATGTTAAAGAATTAGGTATTCACATAGTCAAGATTTATCATCACAATTAGTCCTATCCATAATGCATATTTCAGAGAAATTCTATCTTTAATAATGCATAATGTATACACAATATGCAATTATCTATATATCTGTAAATGTAATCCATGTATAATCTGTATTGAGTTTTGTCATTATAAAATCCACCAGTATTCTGAAGTCAGAAAAATAAAACAAAATTCTTTTGATCTGGAACACCTGAGCATAATCTATGACTTTGATATCA